>NW_007190376.1:148469-188266 GCF_000164805.1 Carlito syrichta
ACAGGAGGGGCGAGAGTGGGCATCCTTGTCTTGTTCCAGTTTTCAGGGGAAATGGTTCCAATTTTTAACTGTTTAAGAGTATGCTAGCTGTGGGTTTCTCATAGATGGCTTTTACTATTTTGATGTATGTTCCACGTATGCCTAGATGTTCGAGGGTTTTTATCAAGAAGGGGTGCTGTATTTTATCAAAAGCCTTTTCTGCATCTAATGATATAATCATGGGTTTTTTGTTTTGACATCCTTTGATGTATTTAATTACATTTATGGTTTTACAAAGGTTGGACCAGCCTTGAGTCCCAGGTATGAAGCCTACTAGGTCATGATGGATGATTTTTGAGATGTGTTGTTGATTCTGGTTTGCTAGGATCTTGTTGAGAATTTTAGCATCTATGCTCATCAAATATATTGGCCTGTAATTCTCTTTCTTTGTTGGGTCTTTACCTGGCTTGGGTATCAATGTGATGTTAGCTTCATAAAATGATTTGTGGAGAGTTCTATCCTTCTCAATTGCCTGGAATACTTTAAGTAGTACTGATATCAGCTTCTCCTTAAATGTCTTATAGAATTCTGTTGGAAAGCCATCTGGTCCAGGGTTTTATTTTTTTTTAGGTAGTCTTCTTATTACATAGTCAATTTCCTTGATTGCTATTGATCTATTTAGGGTCTTGATTTCTTCTTGTTTCAACCTAGGCAGGTTGTGTGATCTTAGAAAGTCCTCCACTTCCTTAAGGTTTTCAAGTTTGTTTCCATACAAGTGTACATAGTAGTCTCTAATGATCTTTTGCATTTCTTCAGAGTCAGATGTGACTTCATCTTTTGTGTTTCTGATTGTGTTTATTTGGACTTTTTCTCTTTTTTTCTTGGTCAGTCTAGCTAGGGGACCATTGATCTTGTTTATCCGTTCAAAGAACCAGCTTTTTGTTTCATTGATATTTTGTATTATCTTTTTGTGTTCTATGTCCCAGATTTGGGCTTTTATTTTGGTGATCTGGATTCTTCTGCTGAAGTTAGGGTTTTGGTGGTCTTGATTTCCAGCTTCCTCAGGTGACTTGTTAGGCTGTTAATTTGTGATTCCTCCATTTTCTTCATGTGTGTTGTAGAGATATGAAATCCCCACTTACTACAGCTTTCATGGTGTCCCAGAGATTTTGGTAAGATGTTTCTTCATTTTCATTTGTTTCCAGGTATCTTTTAACCTCTGTTTTGATTTCATCATTGACCCAGGAGTTGTTTAGCATCATGCTGTTTAGTGTCCATGTCTTTGTGGGTTTTGGGGGAACCTTGTTGGTGTTGATGTTTATTTTTATTCCACTGCAGTCCTTGAAGGTGCATGGCAAAATTTCAATCTTTTGAAATTTGTTTATGCTTGATTTATGGCCAAGTATGTGGTTGGTCTTAGAGTACATTCTATGCGGTGATGAGTGGAATGTATATTCTGTGGTCGTTGGGTGGAGTGTTCTGTAGGTATCAATTAGGTCCATTTGGTCAAGAGTCTCATTGCAATCCCGGGTCTCATTGCTGATATTTTGTCCTGATGATCTGTCTAGTGTTGTGAGTGGGGTATTAAAGTCCCCAGCTATGATAGTGTTAGAGTCAATATCTTTTTTGAGTTTACCTAGAAGTTGCTTTATAAAAGTTGGCACTCCTATGTTGGGTGCATATAAGTTTAGGATAGATATTTCATGTTGATGGATTGAACCTTTTATCATTATGTAGAGGCCTTCTGTATCTTTATAAATTTTTGATAGCTTAAAGGATATTTTGTCTGAGATTAAGATAATGACTCTTTCCTTCTTTTGTGTTCCGATCGCCTGAAAATTTGTTTCCCATCCTCTTACTTTGAGTCTGTGAGTATCCTTTCTAGTGAGGTGAATCTCTTGAAGGCAATATATTGTTACCTGGTGATATTTTATCCATTTTGCCATTCTATGTCTTTTCAGTGGTGCATTTAGTCCATTCACATTCAGGCTAATTATTGAAATGTGAGAGTTCATCTCTATCATAGAGTTCGAGTTGTTGTTCTTCCACTTGGTTTTTTGTCTTTCTTTTGGTTTTGGGGTTGGTTCATGTGTGTTTTTAATCTTTTTTCTGTACTCTTGTGAAGAACGTTATTGTTCTTTTTTCCTTTACTTCTGTGTTCAATACTTTCTTGAGTGTTTCTTGTAGAGGTGGTCTGGTGGCAGTGTAAGTACTTAGGATTGGATATTGGGGAACGATTACAATTCTCCCTCACTGATGAAGCTTAGCTTGCCTGGATAGGTTATTCTAGGTTGAAATTGCTTATCTTTTAGAACTTTGAAGATAGGGCCCAAGCTCTCCCAGCCTGAAGGGTTTCTGTGGATAAATCTGCTGCTATTCTAATTGGTCTTCTCTGATAGGTAGTCTGACCTTTTTCTCTTGCTGCCTCTTGCATTTTTTCTTTTATAGCTTCTTTGTTTAGACAAATTATTATGTGTCTGGGAGTTGGTCTTTCATTTGTTGTCTTGCAGGGGTTCTCTGAATCTCTTGTGTGAATTTTTGCATCACTGATGAAATGAGGGAAGTTTTCTTGAATGATTTCATGAAATGTTTGTTCCAGTGTGGTCTCTGTCTCTCTCTCTCTCTCTCTCTCTCTCTCTGCCTCAGGAAGGCCAATTACTCTTAGGTTCTGAAGTAATTATTTATCTCTTGAAGGTTTTGTTCTGTCTTTTTAAGCTTCTTTTCTATATTTTTGAGTTTGGGTTAGTTTTGTATTTTGGTCTTCAAGATCTGAGATTCTTTCTTCTGCTTGGTTAATTCTGCTTTCCATGCTTATTAGTTTGTTATTTATTTCCATCACAGTATTCTTTACTTCTGTTATTTCTGTCATCAGCTCCTTCCTATTTTCCTCTTGTTTCTCCTCAATTTTTTTAATTCTCTCTATCAATGTCTTGATGTCTGGGTTTGTTGCATGTGAGCAGTCATTCTGGGGGCTCTTCATTGTTTGTGTTCCGAAGTCTGTTTTTCAGCATCTGACCCCCCAGGGGTCTATGTGAGACCTATATTCTTTTTTTGGTTTTTCTTCATTTGTGCAGATTTTTCATCCCTTCTTTTTCCTTTCCTCCACTTCCCCATCTTCTTTAATTCTATTATTCAGGGGTAGATGGGTTGCTTTTACTTCTGTTTGTTCAATCTCCTATTCTTCCTTATGTATATCCTCTTGCTTTGTTCAATTCAGGAGTTGGATTGTAGGTTGGGGGAAGTCCTTTTTGCAGTTTTGAGATTTAATTAAGCAGTGGGCGGGGGGAGCTGTGATTCAAAATCTATCTGCAAATCCCGGTATCTGCCAACAGGTGTATGGATAATCTGAAACCCACTTCCCACTGTCTTGGAATCTGTCCATGCAGTGGGGTTATAGGTTTACTCCCTGAAAACAAAATGAAGTTAACAGAGGGAAGAGAATGGAGCAGGCAGTGGGGGGAAGAGGGGGGTGGAGAGAGAGAGGAGTAAGAGGGAAAATAGACAAGCATACCAACTAACAAATGAAAAGAAACACAAAGACTGAAACAAGTAAACAGGCATGGCTCTTGTTTTCCACCACCTGCAGCTGAGAACATCCTGCTGGCCACTACCATGGCTGCCTCCATGACTGCTACACTCTTCTGGGCTGTCCCTGCAAAGCCCTACTGTGTAATTTCATGTTGATGGATTGAACCTTTTATCATTATGTAGTGGCCTTCTGTATCTTTTTAAATTTTTGATAGCTTAAAGGATATTTTGTCTGACATTAAGATAATGACTCCTCCTTTCTTTTGTGTTCTGATTGCCTGAAAATTTGTTTCCCATCCTCTTACTTTGAGGGTGTCTCCCTCATGATGTCATCTCATCTTCATGGCAACTGTGGGGGCCAGCACCAACTTACCCATGGTCACAGAGGCCTACTGAGGTGTCATGTCAGCAGAGTTGCAGTCAGTGTCACCTGAGTCCTGTGGGCAGCCACTCTGTGGAACTGCCTCTAGTATAGTCCTGATAACAGGGCACCACAGTGTAGACCATGAGCCCTTTACTGGTGATGTGTCAGGAGACAGTGCAGAGTGACCTTGTGGACCAGGGGACCAGGATGCTTGGATGTGAAGTACAGGCAGGATAGAGGGAAATAGGGGTACATTCCTGCCAGAGGCTTTTCCTGGGAACAGGGATGTGAGATGTGGGGAAGGAATTTGACCTGAAAGGGAGCATGGCTGTAGGGAGCCATAGAGGGTGACAGAAGGGGTGCGAGCAGGCCCTGCAGACAAGGACCCTCATTTCCAACTCATCACTGACAGATGACTGGTGGGCAGAGAGAAGAAAGGATACCAGGTGCTGGCATTGGTCACTTGGGTCTGTCACAGATGCTCTATGGCCATTTTCCTGGGTTTGGAAGCAAGTTCATGCACAGGAGTGGAGCCCAGGCTCAGGCTTCCTTCTTCCTATGAAAAAGCCATGTTTTCATACCTTGTGAGGAATGGCAGGGGACTTGAACTCTGACCTCCTAAAATCACTGTCAGAGATACTTATCTTGTTTAAATGATCCATGATTATCGGTCCAGGTGAAAGAAAACAGACTCCAGGTAATGACTTTCTTTTCCCAACCCTCATGGGATCAGCTGGCAAACTACAATGTTGCTGCATTTGAGGCCAAAACACCCCCATGAGGGAGAGGACATCTTTTATTCCTGACTCCATAATATTGTCAGTGTTTGGGGATGTTGGAAGGGCCTCCACACTCTGCAGAACGGCGGGTGTGTGAGCAGGTGGTGGGCACCAGGATGGCCCTTGGGCCTCCAGGTCCCCACAATGTGGGGGTCCCTCGCCTGGCCTTTTTCCAAGATGCAGTGGTGCTTACAGAGCATCTTAGCCATGACTTTTAAAGATGGGATGACGACTGAGCCCCAGCACCATATCACACTAGACATCTAAAGAGGCTGAGTCTTCCTCAGCCACTGGCAGCTGTTGTTCATGCTGTCGTTGCTTTGCCCTGAAGACGAGCTTCCCAGAGGGCCATTGATTGCAATGATTGATGAGGTCACATACACACTGCAGTGAAACAGAATCTCGAAAAACCATAAAGTGTGACGTCTTGAATGGGGATGGGGTCATGTGATAGGATCGCTAAGGCTTCATAAAACTTCCAATAAAATTAACACACATAACTTTTAATCTGCCCATGTCAGAGCATCTGAAAGTCATAAGAAACAAACACGTAAAATCACAGCCCCCTTGAAAGTTGCCTTCAAGTTTGGATCCTTAGCTCAGTTTATCAAACACTTTTTACAAGTCTGGAGTAATGACAGAAATGATAGTTTTAATGACACTGACGTTCTGGTCTGATGTTTTTAATCTGGAGAGGGTGGGAGGTGAATTCTCAACAAACTTTGTTACTTCTGAAGCCAGGTGAGCCTCTCCAGCTGGCCCTGGGTACTGTGGGTGGGTTTCATCTTTTCCGCCTTTTAACTTCCACCTTCTTTGTGTCTTTGAGTCTTTAGAGTATGACACTCTGCCTTGTCTGTGTCCACACCTCCACGTGCTCCAGAAAAGCAGACAAAACCCATGGCGGCTTCTAGGGCTGGTTGAAAAGCCATGGGGGGTTGGGGGTTGCTCCTGCCTGAGCCTGTGCTGGGACTAGTGGCAGGCCCCTGCATCCACTGAGCCCCTTCCTCAAACGTTAGCCCTCTTTCTTGTATCACTATAGTCCTTTTTTTTAAATCTGAGTCGGGATCTTGCAGTATTGCCCAGCCTGGTGTGCATTGACTCACCACAGCCTCAACCTTTTGGGCTCAAGCAATCCTCCCACCTCAGTCTCCTGAATAGCTCGGAATATAGGTCTATCACCATGCCCGCCTAATTTTTATTTTTATTTTTGTAGAGATAGGGTCTCACTTTGTTGTCCAAACTGGTTTTGAACTCCAGGACTGATGCAATCCTCCTCAACCTCCCAAAATGCTGGGATGACAGGCGTGAGCCACTATGCCCAGCACAGTTCTGTTTCTTGTACCGACATCTTCACAGAGGCTGATGTAGCAGGGAGAGAAAGACACAGGATGAGTGCACTGTTGGTTATTTCAGGAAATGTGCTCTTTCTGTTCATCTGCACTCCATCTTTTTGTTTTGACAGCTTTTGGAGGTCTAATTCACGTGATATAAAATACACTTCTGCTGAGTGGACTGCTTGATGAGTTTTAGCAGATGTGTAGAGTTGCACAGAACACTGCCATCACCCGACATGGCCCCTTGTGCCCACACAGTCAATTCCCAACCCCATCCAAAGACCCACCAGCCTCGCTTCTACACTTTGCCTTGACCAACATGCTTTTCTGGATGTTTGTCACCCACGGGATATATTGTCTTTTGCTTTTAGCTCTGTTTACTTGGCACAGTGCTCTCAAGGTCCAGCCAGGTGTGGTATGTCACTTCTCAGTCTGCATGGCTGAAGAAGACTCTTCCATCTTGCCATCTATTGCAAGTGCTCACCTTGTCACAAGCTGATGAACATTGGGCTGGTTTCTCCTTTGTAGTGATTATAGTGAAGGCTGCCATGAACATCAGTGTGTGGAGCTTTGTGAAGACATATGTTTTCATTTACTTAATCCTATCTTATTGTGAAATACATCTGGCATAACATAGTTATATTATTGCATCTATGATGCATGTATATTCAATGAAGACTGATTGATAAAGCAAGCGCCCATGTAATCCGTGTCACCACCCCAGAATGAGAAACGGTGTGTGTTCCCCACAGTGCATGCCCTGGCGGAAACCAGCCACGATTCCATCCTCTCCATTCCAAACAGACATCGACCCCATCCTACAGCCGGGCCAGCACTTCCTTGCTTTTCTCTACAGTTTGCTGGATCTGCATCCCAGAAGAATATGTCGTGTTGTTTTACTTGTTTGCATCTTGTGTAAATGGAGTCATACTGCATACCTTTTCTGAGGTTTGATTTTATCTCTACTTCGTGACACATGTACACACAGATCTGTGTAGCTGCAATTTGTCCATGTATACTGGTGTATAGTTTCCTACTGCATTAAGATACGATACTTCTAAAGCAAATCTGTCCTGCTGTTGATAACCATAGGGTAAATTTCAGTTTTTGGTTATGTAGATATGGATGTTCTTGTGTTTATCTTGTGACGCACATATGCAAGAGTTTCTTTAAGTGTACTCCTAGGAGGATTGCCAGGTCTTAGGGCACATGTGTGTCTACTTTATAAGTAATAGCAAATATTTCCAAAGTGTGAATAATGACACATACCCCCATCAACAATGTAAGAATCCCTGTGGTTTCATATCCTTATCTTCATGCTGTCTTGTTAGCTATTTTACTTGTACTTCTTCCAATCTTGTGAGAAGTTAAAGATATCTAATTTTTAAAAATTTACTTTTATTTCTAGTAAGACTGAGCACTTTTCATAGACTTTTGGACATTTTCATTTCCTATTTAGCGAAATAGTCAGTCTTTAGAACTTCTGCCCATTTTTCTTTGGGGATTCCTTTTTGGGGGGAATTTTTAAAGATTTTATTATGTACATGAATCCCAGTTGTATGGATGAGAGACAAGCTTTTATTTATTTGTTTGTTTCTTTGTTTTATTTTGAAGGTGTGGAGTACAATTCAGGATTAGATATACAAGTGGTCATCATACAGGTAGAGTCTGGGCCTCTCTTTGGTCCCCACTTCACCTGGTTTGAGACTGGGCTTGACCCTTATTGATGCTATGTGCTCCCCTCCTGCCTCCCCCTGGCAGTATCCAGCTACTACCAATCCCTTTCTTATAGTATTGTGGTAAATGTTCAGGGTCTGCTTATGAGTGAGAACATGTACTCAGTTCTTTGTTTCTGTGATAAATCACTGAGTATTATAGAATCTAATTCCATCCAAGTTGCTGCAAAGTCCATAATTTTGTTCTTCTTTATGACTGCATAAGATTCCATCATGTATATGTACTACATTTTTCTTTTTTATCCAGTTTAGTTTTGATGGGCAGCACAGTTGGTTCCATGTTTTCACTATTGTAAATAGTGCTACAATAAACATGCATGTGCAGGTATCTATTTTGAAGAGGGGTTCGAGTTCCTCCAGGTATATTCCCAGATGGGAAATTGCTGGGTCATTTGGAAGGTCAATTTCTAGTTCTTTTAGGAATCACCACACTGTTTTCCATACAGGTTGAACTAGTGAGTATTTCCACCAACAGAGTAGAAGCGTTCCCTTTTCTCTGCATCCTTGCCAGCATCTGTTGATGTTTGTTTTATTAATGATGGCCTTTCTTACAGGAGGTAGGTGGTATCTCAATGTAGTTTTGATTTGCATTTCTCTGAGGTCTAGTGAGGTTGAGCATTTTTTCATGTGTCTGTTGGCTGCCCATATATCTTCTTTTGAGAAGTGTCTATTCATGTTTTTGGCCCACTTTTTAATGGGGCTGGGGGGTTTTTTTGTTGGTTTTTTTTTCCTTTTAGCATGTTTGAGTTGCTTGTAGATCCTGGATGTTAGGCCTTTGTCAGATATGCAGTTGGTAAATATTTTCCCCATTCTGTGGACTGTCTCCTGCTCTCTTGACGGTTTCTTTTGCTTTTCCAAAGCTTTTCAGTTTCATGATGTCTCACTTGTCTACCTTATCTCTTATGGCATGGGCTTTTGGGGTCTTGATCAGGAGTTGGTTGCCTATTCTGTTCTGTAAGGGTATCTCCTGCATTTTCTAAGATTTTTAGCATATGATGTTTTACATTTTGGTCTTCGATCCATTTGGAGTTGGTTTTTATGTATGGTGATAGGTAGGGATTCTGTTTCATTCTTCTGCACGTGGTCAGCCTGTTTTCCCAGAAGCATTTACTGAATAGGTTCCCCTCTCCTCAGTGGTTGGTGGTGGAGGCTTTGTCGAAGATGAGCTGGTTAGGAAATTGAGTTTTCACTTCTGGAATCTCTATCCTGTTCTACTGGTCTATGTGCCTGTTCTGTGCCAATGCCAGGCTGTTTTGATTATTGTAACCTTAAAATAAAGTTTAAAATCTGGGAGTGTGATGCCTCCTGCTTTGTTTTTTTGCTAAGGATTGTTTTGACTATTCATGGTCCCTTATGTTATAAATTTCTGTATTGTTGTTCCCAGGTCTGAAAAGAATTCTGTTAGTAATTTAATGGGTATTGCTTTGAATCTGTAGATTGCCTTTGGTAGGATGTACATATTAACAATGTTGATTCTTCCAATCCATGAACATGGAATGTTTTTCCATTTGTTTGTGTCATCTTTGACTTCTTTGAACAGTGTTTTGTAGTTTTCATTAATGGTCTTTCACTTCTCTGGTTAGGAGGATGCCGAGATATTTCATTATTTTTGTGGCAATTGTGATTGGAAGTGTTTTTAATTAGGTTCTCTACCTGTTTGTTGTTGGTGTATAAGAATGTGACTGTCTTTTGCATGTTTATTTTGTACCCTGAGATTTGGCAGTCTTTTATCAGTGCATGAAGGTTTTTGACAGATTCTTTTGGATTGTCAAGGTAAAGGATCATATTGTCAGCAAAGAGGGATAACTTAACTTCCTCTTTTCCTACTTGGATACGACTGATTTCCTTCTCTTGTCTGATTACTTTAGTTAGGACTTCCCACACAATGTTGTAAAGGAGGGGTGAGAGTTGAGAGACTTGTCTTGTTCTGGTGTTAAGGAGAAATGCTTCCAATTTCCTCCATTTAGCAATATGTTGACTGTGGGTTTATCATCAATGGTTCTTACTATTTTCAGGTATGTTTCCTCCATACCAAGCTGTTCAAGGGTTTTTATCAACAAGGATGCTGAGTTTTATCAAAAACTTTTCTTGCATCTAATGATATAATCATGTGGTTCTTACTTTCACATCTGTTGATTTATTAAATGGCATTTATGATACTGTGGATGTTGAACCAGTCCTGCATCCTGAGGATAAAGTGTACTTGATCATGGTGGATAATTTTTTAGTTGTGTTGCTGGATCTGATTTGCTAGAATCTTGTTGAGTATTTTTGTATCTATGTTCATCAGGAATATTGTCCTGTAGTTCTCTTTCTTAGTTGAATCTTTGCCCGGTTTGGGTATCAGTGTGATGTTAGTATCATAAAGTGAGTTGAAAAGCATTCCATCTTTCTTGATTCCTGGAATACTTTCCATAGGATTGGTATTAGCTCCTCCTTTTATGTTTTATAGAATTCTGATGAAAATCCATCTGGCTCAGTGCTTTTTTTTTTTTGTAGGTAGCTTTCTTATGACAGAATCAATTTCCTGAGTCGTTATTGGTCTATTTAATATCTCAATTTCTTCTTGTGTCAACCTTGGGAGGTTATGTGATGTCAGAAAGTCCTCCATTTCATTTAGGTTATCACTTTTGTTTCCATATAGGTATGCATAGTAATCTCTGCAAGCCATGCTTTGAGCCTGCCACAAAAGTGAAATTCTTTTTTTCCAGCTTGGCCCAGGGGTTTTATTGATGCATAATAAATGTATATATTTTGGAGGTACATGTGATAATGTAATGTATTCTTACAAATTGTAAAGCTTATATCAGTGTACTTGGGATCTCTATCACCTTAAATATTTGTCTTTATGATTTTTAAAAATCAATTTTGTTGAGGTATAGTCTCTCATTGAATGTATGATTCAATGTCTTTGAGATTCTAAAAAAGGCAAAACTACAGTGACAAAAAGCATGTTCATTCTTTCCTACTCCTGGAGTTGGAAGAATTGGTTGCAAAGGAGCATGAAAGAATTTATTGGGATAATGACAGCATTCTATGTTTTGGATGTGGGGATGGTGACATATTTTTATTTTTGTGGGAAAGAGGTGGGGTTGTAGGTAGCTTGGGATAAAACTGCTGGGTCTAGTGGGTCACTTTATAAACTTTTTTTAAAAACTGTCAAACTATTTTTTCTAAAATGGTTAGACTGTTCCACATTCCAGTCAATGATGTGTGAGGGCTCACATTTCTCACCAATGTTTGTTATCTGCTTTTTTTCAGCCATTTTTATGAGTGGAAAAGGGCATCTCAATGTTGTTCTAATTAGTATTTCCATAATCAATGATGATGCAGATTGTCTTTTCATGTCCATGTTGTTCTTTGACCATCTTTGGTAAAATGCACATTTATTCTTTTCTCGTTTTAAAAATTGAAATATTTTCTTATTGATTTGTAAGAGTTCTTTATATAGTGTCAATACAATTCTTTGTAAGAAATAAGATTTGTAAATATTTTTGTAAGACTGTAAGTTGAATTTTTATTCTCTTAATGGTGTCAGTTGAAGGGAAACTCTTTTGATTTCAATAAAGTCCAATTTATCATTTTTTCTTTTATGCACTATGACTTTGTTATTGCATCAAAGAATATATGCATATTTCAGCATCCTCTGAGATATAAAAAGCACGAACTATACAAAATGTGGTGTGTGAACCATTTTAACAATTGTAATTCCAAACAGGGAAATCACTGTCAGCATCACCAGTGATAAGGTAATGGGCAGCAGGGCTATGGAGTCTGTGATGCTGTCATTCCATCCTGCATTGAGGCCCCTGGTATTCGGTCTGTGTGGAAAATCCTCTCCTTGATTTGGGTACAGTAACATCAAGGCCGCTCAAGCTTCAACCTTAAAGCCTGACCGCTTTTCCATACCCCCCCACTGGGCACACTATGAGAGGGTCCCAAAACAATGGAATTTATTTATAAAAATTGCATAACCATTCTTACATGTTTAAACTTCAGTTCCCTTTAAAGCACTCTCTGTTTAATGCAGTATACATATGGAGATGCTTATTCCACTGCTCAAAACAGTTTTTGAACTCATCCATTTTGATGCTTTTTAGTGCTTCTGCTGTTTTTTGTTTCACTTCTTCCACATCGGTTGCACATTTCCCTTTAGGGATTTATTGTATCTGGGGAAACAAACAAAGTCACTCAGTGAATAAGTAGAATAAAGAGGGTGGAGCACGTGGGTCATGCTGTTTCAGGTCAAAAACTGCTGAACACTCTTGTGGGCAGATGCACTTGTAAATCACTCATGGTGAAATGGGCAAACACGTTGAAAGAATTTCCAGAAAAAATTAATTGAAACTGAACACAGCCTCTCACAGCAACGCTAGCTGGTACACAGATGCCAATGGGCTTCTAGAACTCTCACCTAGTGGGGGAAGCCTGAATACAAGGGGCCCACCCTCCACAAAATAATTTTGGGTTTTTTGGGTCCCTTCCTCATCTGTCATAGTTCCATATTAAAGGGCCAAACAGAAAGGAAGAAAAGGGAGAAAAGGGGTATGGGAACTGCACGAGCTGCTCCTGGCTCCCAACCTGCTCCTCCCCCCTTGCTCTTCCTCCTCCCCTTCCACCTTCCCCTCTTCTTCATTCTCCTCCTCTCTCTCTTCCTCCTTCCCCTCCTTCTCCTCCCTCTCTCTCATGCCCCTTCTTCTCCTCTTCCTCCCCTCCTCCATTGTTTTGGGAAGCACCCCCTTCCTCAGCTCCACCACATGAGCACTGAAGAGCCGTCCCCAAAGCATTCCCCAAGTTCTTGGCCCTGGAGTTGGTAGCAATGATGGAGTTTTGTAGTTGTTTTTTTTTTAATTTTTATTATAAAGATCTGGAGTACATTTTAGGGTTAGATATATAAACATTGATCACGCAGGTATCCTTCTTGATGAGGTATGCCCCTCCCTCCCCTTGCAGTTTCCTTCAACTGCCAATCCCACTCCCCACCCCCCGACAGATTCCCACTACTGCCGATTGCTTTCTTATAGACCTTTCCTATGACTCAGCAATTCCCCTATTGGGAATATACCCGGAGGAACTCAAAATATTCTACAAAAAAGATATCTGCACATGTTGCCGTTCTATTCACAATAGTAAAAACATGGAACCATCCGTGATGCCCATCAAAGCTGGACTGGATAAAAAAAAATGTGGTACATATACACAATGGAATGTTATGTAGCCACAAAGAAGGACAAATATATGGACTTTGCAGCAACTTGGATGGATTTGGAGTTGATCATACTCAGTGATTTATCATGGAAACAAAGAACAGAGTTGCATATGTTCTCACACATAAATGGACCTTGAGTTTTGTAGTTTTAAGTTGCTGTTTTAGAGTAGTTTGCTGTGACTAATACGCAATAAAGCACTGCCCCACACCTACCTTTCCCTGGAACTCTAAGGATATCCATTTTTTATAATCTTTAAAAATAATAAGGAATTTTTATCTTGGGTCATTCCACCCTCAGAAAATTCTGTTTTTGGAGGCTTTTTCCCCCTTTGTTTTGAAAAGTTAAAGATTCCCTACACAAAGACAAATTATAAGACACGTTATGAAATTATTTAATTAAAACCAGAAAACATTTAGCATAGATTTTAGTTTGTTTTGAGTTTAAAGGTAAATAATAGTTGATTTGTTTTTCATGTGAAACATTTTTCTTCCTGCAGGTTGGCATTTGACTCTCTCGGGTGTTCCTGGCTCTTGGTTAGCTAAATAAACATGCAGTCTCGGGGGTTATATCTGGGAGCAGTGAAGGAGCACAAGTATCAGTAATGTTGCCTCCAATAAAACTCTACGCAGTAAAATTCCTCCCTCACTTTTCAAAGGACCTGCTCCAGATCGAAGCTTGGGTAAACAAAGAAGCATATGAAAAGTGGTGTCCATTAGTTAGCCAAGCCCAAGAGTTCAAAAGTCAGCTTGTGTGCGCTGGAAAAGGAATGGTCAGGTTTAAATCGAGGGCAGAGAGACTGAGAGGCCCACAAGGGGCAGGCATATATCTCTTGCAGGAGTTCTCTTTGTGGTGAAGAAAGCCTGTTAAGTGTTAAACATTTTTTCCCACTCTTTTTATAAAGACCAGTTTTGTTTATTTATTTCAGCAATGATTTGCTTACCTGGATTCTTTAAAGTTTCACTGACCTACTCAAGCTATCTTCCTGTCACAAGCTTATTTGTTTTTTTGTTTGTTTGTTTGTTTGTTTGTTTTGGTGACCTGAAAGTCCATGTTTTATCCCTTTTGGTTAATTGTTAGAATTAGAAGTAGGAATTATTATAAGGCAAAATCTGGAATTTATATGAACTAGTTTGGGGTTGAAATAGGATTCAAAGTTCAATTAGGTTTAGGAAGCTCCAACCCTGTCTGTCTTCAATGTTTTAGATGTATTTTTAATTGAAACGTGATAACTGTACATACTTATGGGATGCGTGTGACAGTTTGATACATGTATAAAATGTGTAGTGGTCAAATAGTTTGAAGGATATACATCTCACCTCAAACACTTATCATTGCTATGTGTTGGGAATATTTCAGATCTTCTAGTTACTTAGAAATATAATGTATATTATTAATAACTATAGTCATTCTACTCTGCTGTCAAACATTACACCTGACCCATTCCATCTCACAGTATCTTTGCACCCATTCATTCACCTCCCCTCCCCTCTCCTCTTCCCAGCCTCTGGTAACCGCAGTTCCACTCTCCATCTCCATGAGGGTCCACTTATTTAGCTCCCACATCTGAGTAAGAACCTGCGAAATTTGCTTTTCTGTGCTTGACTTATTTCACTTAACATAATGACCCCCACTTCCATGCTGCAAATGACAGGATTTTATTTATTTTTGTGACTGCATAGCCTTGCATTGTGTATACATACAACATTTTCTTTACCCATTCACCTGCTGTTGAACACCGAGGTTGATCCCATATCTTAGCTATGGTGAGTAGTGCAATAAGTATGCATGTGTGGGTATCTCTTGTGTACACTGATTTCTTTTCCTTTGGATAAATGCCAAGTAGTGGGTTTGTCAGATCAGATGGTAGTTCCACTTTTCATTTTTTTCAGAAATTTCTCTTAAGTTATCAATAAAGGTTGTACTAATTTACATTCCCACCAACAGTGTGTAAGAGTTTCCTTTACTCCACATCCTCATCAGCATCTGTTTTTTTTTTTTTTTCGAGTTGGAGTCTCACTCTGTTGTCTAGGCTGGAGTGCAGTGACACACTCAGGTGATCCTTCCACCTCAGCCTTCCAAGTAGCTGGAACTACAGGCATGCACCACCATGTCTGGCTACTTTTTTTTATTTATTGTAGAGATGAGGTCTTGCCAAGTTGCCCAAGCTGGTCTTGAACCCGTGGACTCAGGCAATCCTCTCACTTCAGCCTCCCAAAGTGCTGGGATTGTAGGTGTGAACCTCTGCACCTGATGCATCTGTTATTTTTTGTCTGTTGGTTAATAGGCATTTTAATTGGAATGAGATGATATCTCATTGTGCTGTGATTTGTATTTTCCTGATCCTTAGTGATATGGAGATTTTTTATGCACATGTTGACTATTTGTATGTCTATCCAGTCCCAGGGCATACTTTTTACTAAAATAACTCTCTTCATATTGTTGAGTTGTTTGAATTCCTTGTATATTCTGTATATTAGTCCCTTGTCAACTGAATTGTTTGCAACTATTTCTACCATTCTACGACTTGTCCCTTCACTCTGTTGGTTGTTTTCTTTGCTGTGCAGAAGGTTTTGAGTTGAATGTAGTCCCGTATATCTATTTTCTTTTCTTTTTTTTTGTCTATGCTTCTAATGTCTTAGTGTGTGTTGGAAGTATTTCAAATCTTATATCAAAATGTCAGCATGTGTATTCTTCTAATAGTTTCATAGTTTTGGATCTGAAAAGTCTTTAATTTTTCTTTAGCTGACTTTTGTATATGAGATAAGTGTTCAGTTTCATTCTTCTACATATGAATATCCAAATTACTTCTTTCACTAGAGAAATGCCAAATGCTTGCTGTGTTCACAGACACCAGAGTCACAATCGCATTTTATAACCTCCTTTGTGGGTATGGCTTTTGGGATATGAGAAGAAGAGAAAGATGCAACTTTCAGGAAGGGCACCCAGAAAGAAGGCAGCCCGGGAAGGTCTGAGTAAGAGCAAGATGGTGGGACTGTGTCAATGCCTGGGCTAGCTGTAGCCTGCAGCTACCAGTCTGACAACATCAGTCAATTATGACCCACACTGTGAGGAAGAAACTCTAAGAACTTCGGGCACGGCAAGGGAAGAGGCAGTACCAGAAAGTGTCTTTAATTAATCATTACCTTAGAAGAAGCCTGAAACACAAGACTCTGAGAAGACCAAGTTCCACTCTTACTTTCAAACACCGTGACAGGTATTGGTGGTGTTGGTGAGTAACATGGCAGGGAAGCCTCTATCAACTTTTTCTTACTATACTCTTTGCAGCCAAAATAAAGCTAAAACGACTCCAATCCAAACTAATAATGTCTTCACTGCCCAGAACATAGCACTCTCTAGAACGATTCAAGAAACAGCCTCAAAACCATCTTGACACATCTTGCCATTGTGGGTGCAGCTGACCATCCCCAGCAGAAGTCAGCTCTCATCAATGCCTTTCAGTGTCCTCTGAGTGCATGAACAGACCCAGGAGTTCACCCCAGCACAAAGGCTATGCTCTTGTTGGTGGGACCCAGATGTGTCCCTGAAGCAGCCATACTGATGAGGCACCCAGTGCTTTGGAACCTCTCAGCAAACTTTTTGTGGTGCTTGGCTAGAATCAGACTCTAGTCATGACCATTTTCTTTGGGACAATATTCCATGACTAGCTCTAAGAGCATCCTCAGACATAACAGATGGCCGGTAAGAACCTGTCGATCTGATTAAAGAAGAGCACCCAGTAACTCCTTTACCAAGCTACAAAGCAGTAGAAGTGAAAAGTGGCTGGCCTGTTTTATTTTTTGAAACATTTTGTTGGTGTCCTGGACCAAATGCATAAAAAGTAGAGACTTTTATCTTCATGACTATCATGAGCTAAACTCTGTCAAACAACATGGTCTCAAAGCTCTGGTGAGACCAGTGATGAGGAGGTTGTCTCCCACTGGTCAATAGGGAGGCTTGATGGGGAGCATTGCTCAGTGCACTGGCACGCCCTCTCTTTCTTTTTCCTTTAAAAAATAAAGCAACCATATCCATATGGTAATAATCAAAGTCGAGTTAGTCCAAAGCAATACACTTTGTTGATATCAAAAATTCAAATGCACATTTCTTACTGCTCACCTTTTCCAACATGTTTAAATTCAGTATTTCTAACTGTCATTGACAAATGATTTTTCTGACTGTTTCTGTCTGCAGATCTCAAAGCAACATAAAACAAGTTTCAATAACCTTTCAGATGTCATATAGCAAGGTGATTAACACATGCTGTCTCTCATATCATTTCTCTAGATGAGAAATCGAGGTACAGAAATGCTGAGATTTATTCAAGCACATCCATAGCCAGGATAGTGAAGAGCCAGGCTGACCCTGTGGAGGATTTGGTGGGGCGACACACCGGACAGGTCTCTTCTCCCCCAAATTAGCATTCCCTCATTGCTAAAAAGGGATGAAGACAACCCATCCAGTTACTGGAGCTTTAAACCTGAAATCAAAACTGGAAAATTGTAAGGATATTGCACTAAAGTTCAACAAGAAATCATCAGTAACCTATGTTGTTGCTCAAACTTTCCCAAATGATTTTTTTTTTCCAAGCATTTTTCTCCTTTTCCCTACTCTAAGGATACCTCTTGACATGAAACATTTTCCAGGCACAATAAAGTCCTCTTTCTGTGGAGTCTTTAGGTGAGTGATTTTTAGATACCCAAGAAATGATACCTCTTTATATCTATCACTCTTTCTATCCATCATCTATCTGTATCTTCTATTATCTATCAATCTATCTATCATCTCCAACCATCTCTCTCAATCATCCACCTGTCTATCTCTCCATGTATATATCTGTGTGTCTCTCCATCTCTCCATTCATCTCTCTCTAGCCATCCTTGCATCACTGTCTCTCTGTCTCTATCTATATATCTAGTACATATCTCTCCATTCATCTTGCTCTTTCCATCCATACATAACTCTCTATCTATCCATTCATCCCTAACTATCTCTCCTTTCATATTTCTCTATCTATATGTCTACTGATCTATCATCTACCTATTTTTCATCCATCTTATTATATGATTTGGCTTCTAAACAAGTGGCCATGGACCTGTTCACAGATCAAATGAAAATTTTCTTTCATCTCTGCATGTACATTTCATTCATTTGTGAATATGACATAATGATAAAGACTACAGTTTTGCAGCTTTTTGAAATTAAGAGCCCAGTTGTGGGCACACCTGCTCAAATAAAATAACTCCACTGCAGATACCTGCAGTGCACAGGTAAATGGCTAGCTCCCAGGGAGGGTGCAGCTATTTTATCTCTGTGTGTGTTCTGTCTACCATAAGGCACAAGTCGTTACAACATTGTGCCATGGACAGTTCTGAAGATTATCATGAGTTGTGGGTGCTTCTGGATTGGCTTTTAATTTTTTAGTGTATATATTTTTATTTTAGAGTTGTGGAATGCATGTAAGGGCTTGTTACATAGGCAAATCAAGTGCAGATGAGGTTTGAGCCTCCAGCAAACCCTCTCTCCCCCGTAGTGGGCATGGCTCCCAGTAGGAGGTTGTGTACCCAGTGTTTGTGGTTCTCACCTTTGTGTTCACATGCCCAATGTGCAAAGCCTGCTTATGAGTGAAAACATGTATTCAGTTTTTTGTTTCTGTGATAGTTCACTTAGTATTATGGTCTCCAGTTCACCCATGTCGCTGCAAAGATATGAGTTTGCTCTTCTTTATGACTGCATAGTTTTCCATCATGTATATGTACCACATTTTCTTTATCCAGTCCACTTTTGTTGGGCCACTGGGTTGGTTTCCTGTTTTTGTTATTGTGTATAGTTCTGCAACAAGCGTATGTGTGCAGGGGTCTTTTTGGTAGAGATTATGTTCTTCTGGGTATATTCCCAGAATAGGGATTGCTGGATTGCATGGAAGCTCAATTTTTAGTTCTTTGAGGAATCACCATATGGCTTTCCACAAAGATTGAACTACCTTCTATTCCCACTGACAGTGTGGAAGTGTTCCCTTTTCTCCACAACCTTGCCAGCAGTTATTGTTTTTTTGACTTTTTAATGATATCCATTATCATTATGGCTATGTGAGGTGGTATCTCACTGTAGTTTTGATGTGCATTCTTCTGACATTTATTTGATGGTAAGGAAAGGAGAAGTCTTTACACTTTGTTAATTGATTCACCTTGGAAAATTTTTTTACTACTTATCTTTAAGGTACCTGATCTAGTCTAATTTGGAAATATCCCAGGTTTGGAAGGCATCCTTTAATAAAAAATCATCATTTGCCATGACCTTTCTGCATCTGTGAGGATTAGTTTTTTTGTTGCAATGTCATGATGTTGACATGATTAGGCTTCTGAGATTATGTAAAACAGCTGTCATGACCCATTAACCATGACTCTAGCTTCCAAATGTCTCTCAAAGCAACCTCACCATCTTCTTAGTTGTAATATATAAATATTAGAAAGCTGAGCTAACGACATGATTTGATGTACATGGAAAATAATTTCCATCAGTTTTTGCATTAGGAATTCATGCTTGACTCCATTTGAAAATGGATTCTGCTTTTGAAAACAATGTTTGAAAACAAAGATTGTAGGCTAGAAGTTGCAAGTTGGCAAACCAAGCATCATCTTTGGTGGCCCATAGACTGATTTTGTTGAAGTAACATTTTAGAAATCAGTTACTTGAAACAAAAACACTGGTCAAATAACCAGAAGACCGGACGCTATTGTCTGATGTCTGTATTTGACAGTCAACAGCTGGCAGTGAGGACAGCCTGCCTTTATAGACAGTGTGTGGGTTTCCACCATAGCTGGGCTTCCCATAAATCTCAGTCCCCTCACATCTCGACTCTTTTGCTCACCTACGTGACCTGTGTAGACACCCACCATGTGAAATATCATCTCCCAGTGGCACCTGTAGTACCCCAAGCAGCACCTGCTATGGACTTTGCACCAAGCTGTTTAGTGTCTGTGCATGCATGTGTGTGTTGTACAATCACACAATGAACAAGAATGCAGCTTGCTTTTGTGTTTTTGTGGCGCCCAGCCCAATCACAATGGGAGCGAGTTCTGTGGCTTGACACCTTGTCAAGACAGTCGCAAATTTGTGCTAGAACACAACTCTGCAGACCTCAAAGTATGTTTTAAAAAATCAAAGGAATGGAAACTGTTTACCAAACGTGAAAGGGGGGATTTTCTCATGTGTGCAACAGGAGTGGCAACCCGTCACACCTGCCCATCAGCTGATGCTTGCCCAACAGGCAAAACTCTGCCATCGAGGTGTTTGGAAAACATTGTCCAGACGAACCCACCATAAAATGGCTACCCAGATGTTCAGCTGCCTTTTAGCAAAACAGATGCTTCCTAAAATTCACTAAAATCAAAGACCTTTCCTCTCTCTTGGTGTTTCCTTCGTGTCCTCATCTGAGTGCACACAAGTCCCAGTGACTCAGAAGCTCTGAAGCCCACTCCACCCACCCACCCAGATCCAACAACAGCCCTACCTAAGAGCCCTTCCAGTCTGGGTTGGTAGACTGAAGACCAGGCGTTTCCTTAATAGCCTCACTTTTATGTATTGCTTTTCTCCCAAAACCAATCTCATTTACTCTAACAAGCGTAGAGTAAATATGTCCAACTAAAAAGTAAACGCTGAAGATGACTCTCTTTAGTGTAAAGTGAAGTGAAACTTATTTGACACCTCAAGAAATATTTAAATGAATTATTTTCCACTTCCCTGAAACATTGTTTCAATGCTTTCTACAAGAAGCTGCAGGGCTCCCTGCTGTCCCGGATTAACAAAGTGCCATTCAGAGCCAGGGTTCTGCTTCACCTTACACATGACTCTCTTCCATCCAGGAAAATGTTCCAACTGAGCTGCTACCACACGGCCACAGTAACTGGAGTGTTGGACTGAGAACACAGGCTTCCTCGGATGTGTCAGGTTCTAGGTGACCCATGCTACAGGGGTGAGGGACATTTCACTCAGCTGGGAGCCTGCCTGGTGGCGCTCTCTGGAAAGGGGTATTAGGTAGGCGTCAGCATCTTCTGTGGGATTTCTACCCCCCAATCACTACAGAATCAGAGAAGGAGGAGCCCACAGGTCAGGCAGATCACAGACAGGCCCGGAGGGTGGTAGTGAAGGTTGTTGCCACACAGGGCATGTGTCCTAGAGAAGGTAAGAGCCTGAGCCTGTCAGGATGCAGGGCAGATTGCCGTCAAGGGACGTCTTGGGATGAGGACACAGCTGAGGGAATGCCCTCTGCCCAGGTGTGCAGAGGTGACGGTGATAGAGCACTGAATGCCGAAGGCAGGGGTTGTGGGCGTGAGCACATCACCAGTGAGAGGACACTGGACTCACGGAAGGAGCTGGACCCAGGAGCAGCCATGCCCAAGCATGAGTGACTGATGAGGAGGAGACCATAAAGGAGAAGGAGCATAAACTTTGGCGGTTTCAGGAAGAAGGAAGCCCCAGGGACAGTCCACGGGCTTCCCTGAGGGCCAGAGGTACAGAGGAACTTCCCTTTAGGGCAGGTTTCAGGTGAGGGTTCTAAGTGCAGGTGACATGCACATCAATCATACAGCTCACAGTGGAGTCAAGAGTCCTGGAGTCCGGGGGCACTGACCCTATGTTGCCTCTACCCAGACGCAGTCGGGATCAGAGCCCTGAGGTCAGGAGGAAGGAGGACATGGAAGGAGGAGTGAGGAAGGGGAGAGCAAGCCAGGGAAGGAGGAGGGTGTCTTGGCCCAACAAGGGGTCAGGGACCACCCGCTTCTGAGAGACCAAGGAGACCCAGGCCTGGGAGTTCAAGGGAGGTAAGGAGTTCCCTCAAGAGGTGGGAGTTTCCACACGATGGTAGGGTCAGAAGTCAAAGGGCAGGAGTAAGAATAGGATGGATGGTGAGGTCATGGTGTTGACAATGGCTGACCAGATGTCAGGAAGGACCAAGACACAGCGGGGAGACAGGGAGGAGGGCAGGCAAGCAACAGCTTCAGAGCAAGGAAGCATGTGAGAGACTCAGAGCCACACAGAAGAAGGTAGGACAAATACACAGTGGTGGATGAGGCAGCTGAGAGGGCTTCGTGGGTGGGAAACCTGACTCTGGGAGGACCAGCAGAGCACCGACCCGACCTCATGCCGAGCACCCCGCTGAGTGGGAACCCGTTCACGCTGGCCCATGACCACATGACCCTCATGTGTGCCACCTGCCAGCAGCAGAGAACCTGGGGTGGTCACATGGAAATGAGGAGCACACAGGTTCTCTTGAAATCACGAGGGGACAACAACCCGGAAGAGTCCCTGGAGCATGTACACAGCCGCACAGCACAGCTTCCCAGTTGCTGTTGTGGACGAACAAATCAAAAGTCACCAGGCGAGAGGTGAGCCCAGGCCCTGCACCTGGTGGCTCCTTCCTGCCCTTGCGCAGTGACACAGCCTGCCCAGAGCGCCTTCCAGAGCTGTTCATCCAGGAGATGGGAGACAACCTGAGGAGACATGAGCCTCCTGTCCTTGCAAGCAGGGGAAGACATGCTTCACTCATATGGGAAGTCCACAGGGAGAAAAAGAGGCATGTACACGTACACATGGCAGCAGCAGACACAGCCCTGCACCACACTCAGGTCAGGGAGGCCCTGCTATGCACATATCTGCATGGAGAGATTAAGAGAGACACCTAAATGAACGCACAGCGCTGCACCAGGCTCAGGTCGGGGAGGTCTGCCATGTGCACTTCTGCATGGAGATGACATTTACTTGGGAGATTAACATTTAGACCCTCAGGTCAGGGAAAGGGATTTGAGAAGTGGGGCTGTATGGTGGTGGGTTTCTGCCAAGTCACAGTCATTCCCTAAATGCAACTCCACAGGACATTCAATATAAAACCCAGGCTTGAGGGGGCAGATGAAGTCCCCTTTTCCATCCCTTTCCATTCCCACGTTCTCTCTGGCTTCTCTTCACACGCTCCGGGAGGGTGCAGCAAAGAATGAAAATCCAGTACCCTTTAGAAAGCACTGGGATGTGTTTCTTGTCCGTTATGCAAGAAAGCTTTGATCGTTGCCTCTAGTCTCCCTCCAACTCTAACATTCTAATTCAGACTTTGTCCAGAAGATAAAGGCCAAATGTTGGAAAATAAAAGAAACCAAAAAATGTCAGAGATGAGTGGGTGAAGTCTTACTTCTTATGCTTTACTTAAATGGAGAAACACACAGTAGATGTGTGACAAGAAGGGATTGCTCTGGACCTCTGCAAATACAGGATTTCACATCTAACAGGCACATTTCCACCTGGACAAGGGCCACCTGCTAGCCCCTGGCCTGCTGGCCTTGTCTGGGGTGGGGGACAGCCGACTGTGCTATGGATGGAAAGCCTGCCTCTTGCTGATTCCCCAGTGTCCCAATACCTGGTGCAGCTGCCTCGGCTCTGTCTTCAGACCTGTCCAGCAACAGCTGCCTTTGATGTCATGAAACTGGCCTTTTAATGCTAAGGGTTCAGCTTCTTAGTTTAGGTTTGTTATTGTTCAGAGGATCTCCTGCAACAACTTCCCTTTGACTCTCACCCGGAAATATCTTGTTAAGGGCAGCAGTGACAGAGTCTCTGTGGTCACTGCTCATTAACCAACACTAGACTGAATTCCTGCATGTTTGGGAAGACATCTTTTAAGGGTTCCACCTCTCGCTTGACAGAGCGGTTCCATACAATATCCCCTTCACCGTAAGGGTAGAATTAGAGACTCAGGGGGGACCAGAGCCCAGGAGAGAGAGTGTCAAGATTCTGGAGGGCCTGCTGGCTGCCTCGGCCGATCTGGGTGTGAAACCAGGGGACCTTCACCCGGTAGCATCTTAGGGGGCTGCCCCAGGCCCCTCTGAGCACAAGTGATCTTCAGAGACTGACTTTGGGCCCCTGTTATACCTCCCTATCCTACCGCCACCCAGAGCTTCTGTCCAGGGGTTCTGTTTTCATAATAAAATACAAGCATTTAAGCATCAGAAAGCCTGTGGAGGCGAGAAACTGATTTTCAAGAGTTTACTCAGCTTCGATGTGGCTCCGGCTGCCCCTTCAGAGTATGTAAAATGAGCTGAAAGCTAGTTTGGAAGTTGCAGATACACACCCCAGGCACATGTTGGGCCTTGAGCTGGGGTCTCCATCAGCAATCCAAGGGCCAATTATCCCATGATCTTGGAGTGTGTCATGCTCTGGCAGCCCTGAAGACCAGCCTGGCCTAAGGGAGAGAATGCATGTTTCTTCCATGGAATAATCTGAGCAATGGTGAGGTCAGTTGAAAGCAGCACCCAGTGAGCTAGGACTGCTGGACCAGCAGCCCACTTGGCCCTTCAAAAGACTGTGGTCCTCCAGAGACAACCATCTCATGGGCAGCCCCAGACATTCATTGTGGAGATGTCATCCACCCCATGGGCAGCCCCACACATGCATTGTGGAGATTTCTGCAGTGTTCCTTTTCCTTTGAAAGTTTTCTTCAAATGGGGAAATATTTCCTCTTTGGGAAAATGTTTAGAAAAATGACAAATGTGGGCATGCTCTCTAGTTCCTGAATGGAACTGAGACTGGCCTATAGTGGACACACATGTCCCTCAGAGATGAGGCCCAGATGCCTCAATTACATAAGTTCTCTATACTCACACCTGTGGGTCAAAGTTTAGCTCTCATTCTTGTCTCCACACTCTTCCCCAGCTCCCCCTGCCCTATCTGTCAAAGGAGTACCCTACAGGATGCTCAAAAGACACCAGGAGCTTTCACCAGCTGGTGCTTGCCTCCAGGGTCGCCATGCAGGCCCTGGGCCCTGAGAGCCTTCCCTTACATGGAGCCCACAAGAAGGCAGATGCACTCAGAGCAGCAGATGTGATGTTCAGCTTAGTCTGCTAAGAGTAAGAAACAGGCCTCCCTGCAGGGCCGACAGGTGGCATGTCCAGATGTCATACACACAATGCCCACCTCCCATGCTCCAAAGGCCTGTAGGAGGCCAGTGGGCTGGTGGTTCAAGGCCCCACTCCGGGGGACATGGGCTTTCCAGACTCTGTCCAAAGTGCTCATGTCCAGTGTGTCCCTGACGTGGCTTCAGACCAATTGCATGCTGATGGTGGCTCCTGAGGATGCTGAGGCCACTTGGCCTGAGTCCTCTCCTCCTGTGTGTGACCCAGGCTCCACAGAGCTGGCTGACACAGCACCCCTCCTGCCCAGAGCTCACACAGCCTCAAGGGGTGGGTGTTATTGGTTTTTCCCAGTCATGTTTTTCCTTATGTGAAACAAAACTGTTTAAAAAATCTAAGCCAATTTTGTCTTTTTCAGACATTGCTGGATAGAGAAGACTACTTAACATTTCTTCATCAACACCATTTGCATTATCAAAAGCCAAAAGCTGAGTTCCCCTGATAACCTCCATCTTCCAACTGGGACTCCTTGGCTTCTGCTCACAGGTTGACATCTACTTTGCTGAGTCTACTTCTAGCTTGATTGCTAACTGAACAGCATCATTTTTAGAAAAAGAGGACCATGACAAGCTCCCATGGTTTTTAGGGAGAGAGTCTCCCTCTAGGACCTGGACCCCTCCCCCACGACGTCCACACAGCAATGTATAGTGGGATGGCAGGAGGAGGATCCCAGTGGACATCCAGGCAGTCAGTCCTTCCCACTCACTCTGAGGAGTGTTCAAAAGGGAACACCATGTTGGGATTTTCAGGAAAAACAGCCTCAAAGCCTTAGCTGTGATTCATAAGTCTTGGGTCTGGTCCAAGAGGAGTCACACGGCTGGTCATTTCAGAGATCTCAGGTCAGAATCTATACCCCTAATGTCTCAGTTTCCAGGAGGAGAAGCAGGAATGTTGTCAACCTGTGGAGCAAGGTCACCAGTGGATCATCCCTGAAGGTGAAGACACATACTCCCCCTGCATTTCAGCACCCTGCATAGGCTTCAACCCTCCGGGTTCTTTTCAAGGGTGTAAATGAGGCTAGAGTCAAAGGCCATGCAGCCGAGGGAGGCCCAGCTCCTCACTCAGGTGAGGGGGTCTTTGGGCCACCCCACCCCCCATGTGCACTTATAAGGGAGAGATGCTCACGTACTTGGATGCAGCCAGAACAGATCTGGGTCACCTTAGAGCAGGGCAGAGGCTGGGACCAGGAGGGGCAAAGAAAGACACTCCCCTGCATAGCTCCAGAGGGACTTTGCTCTGTTCTTCCACTTAATAATCTGTAAACTCAGCAGATTCCTGCCTGACCAGAAGCAGTTCATGGACTATGAGTCTGAAGACTTTTGA
This sequence comes from Carlito syrichta, assembly GCF_000164805.1. Classification (NCBI taxonomy): domain Eukaryota; kingdom Metazoa; phylum Chordata; class Mammalia; order Primates; family Tarsiidae; genus Carlito; species Carlito syrichta. The sequence continues at coordinate 174,671 of NW_007190376.1, forward strand.
ATCACCTGGCCGGGCAAGCCTGAGGCTAGCCTGATTAGAGAAAATCCCTTCTGAGAAAGAAAACCAAAGCAAAAGCAGTGTGAGATTGAGTGGATGGGCTCAATGTTTACGGTGTTCAGGGAATCTTCCCAAACATCCTGATGAGGAAACTGGCATATGCATCTGCCGGACACAGTCACCTGTCCCATCGTGGAACAGAGCTGCTCACCAGACATGCTTGCTGCTGCACAGGGTCTGGTACGAATTCAGACTTGGCCAGTAAAAGCTTTGTCATAAAAACTATCCTTTGATGTCCAATCCCGGCACATAAAATCCCAAAATATGCGTTTACTAAGGTGAATGAGTGAATGGTTTGGGTTAACATGTGAACAGTTACAAATGTCAAGGCTTGGAGGGATATAAACTCAATTGGAAATTCCACCCAAGCCAGGTGTCTGGTTTAAATTTGAAGAATTGAATATATTAAAAATGCTTTATTGAGCTGTCATGCATGAAATTGCATCCTTATGTATCCAAAAAAACACTGGGTAAGGTGCCCAAGAGTTTGTAGGATACCAATGGTCTCCGGGGTGCAGAGGAGAAGACCCAGTCTCACACCCCTCTTGCACAGTCCTAGAGCTGTGCCAAGCCTGGAGAAACTGAGTCCCAGGCAGATGGAAGCCCACACAGCTGGGTGGCGGAACACTGGGCCATCAGGCTCTTCCAAAGAAAGAACTGACTGCTGCCTCTGCCCAGCATGTATGGACAAAACAACACATGGTGGGGAAGTTAGCAGAGCGACTGTCCCCATGAGGAACAGGAAGCAGCTCGACCTCCCTGCTGAGGAGGGAGTAGGTTTCCCTGCCGCACTTGCCACCCCTACACAGGGAGCCTATTAGCTTGAAGGATACAAGCACATGTGTTGTGACTAGTGGCATAGCAGATGTCGACAAATGTCATATAATGTGACTATGGCACTTTTGTCTGTTGAGATTGATTTTTTTTTTAATTGCATTACAGAACGTGCAACAAAATACCTGTGGAAAATAGCATTACAAATCAAGGCAGGTACTGATGCTACTGAAGGAATTCCATGGAAGCCACTGTTCCTGCAAATTCTCCAGTCCCCCAATATATGTACACATGTGAAGGTGAGTGGCCATGCCTATCCAGCAGACAGCCACATGCCACATGTGACATACACCAGGTCCGTGTCACCTCGCCAAGCACCCAGATCCATGACTCCAAACAGGAAAAGGATAACACTTCCTTCACGGGATGATAGACAAGCTGATGGGATGTTTGCAAGTCAGAGCAGAAGTGAGCAAAGTGGCCAGCAGTTGAGAGAGTGCGTCAAGAGTGTACATTGTCCTGGCTGCATGTGCTAGAGACAGACAGGACTCTGGACATGTGCCCAAGACAAAGGAGGACTGCTCTAGGCAGGATTCATGGGGAGGGGGCGAGGAAGTCTCTGTGTGTGTGAGTGAGTAAGTGGGTGGGTGTGCATGTATGGGAGTGAGTGTGTAGTGTGCATGTATGTGAGTGTGTGTGAATGTGTATGAGTGTGCAAGCATGTGAATGTGTATAAGCATGCGTGCATGTGTGTATGAGCAAGTGAGTGTGTGAGCGTGTGTGTTAGCATGTGAGTGTATGTGAGTATGTGTGTGAGTGTGTGGATGTGTGTGAGTGTGTAAGCATGTAAGTATGCATGTGTGCATGAGTAAGTATGTGGATGTGTGTGTATGAGACTGTGAGTGTGTGAGTATGCATATGTGTGAGTAACTGTGAATGTGTGTAAGTATGTGTGCGAGCATGTGTGAGTGTGTGAGCATGTGAGTGTGTGTGTGTGTGTGTGTGTGTGTATGTGTGTGTGTGTGAGACTGTGAGGGAACTGTTTCTCCCCCAGAACGCTAATCGTTGCTCTGTGTTTGTTGATTGGAGTTCCTGTTCCCCTATTTCTCCCCCAAGGCCTCCCATGTGACATTACAGCAGAAGACGGATTCCCTTTGCCACGAATGTTTTGCAGGAACCCTTCAAGGGTTCAGTGGCCATCTCCAAGAGGCTTGTTCTGATAAGTCACACATGGATGTTTGGAGGCTTCTAGTCCTGGGACGGGTTCAAGTGAGGCAAACACTGGCCCTGGCACCAGGCGTCCCTTCCCTGGAGAGGGCTGTCCCTGGCTGCCACTTGTGTCCCTTCCCTCAAGAGGGCTGACCCCTGGCTGTCACATGCACAGCCATGAGCAGAGGAGGCGGGCAGTCTTCTCAGCCCTGCCACAGCTCCAAGGGGTCTCTTGGTGACAGCTATGAACTTGCAAAGGTGACAGCCTTGCCCAAGAGGCTAGCATGCCACATGGACTGAAGACATGTGAGTCCCCACTTGGGACACAGTGCATACTTTAGAGCTCTTGACTCTTAAAGTCCTGCAGCTCCCAAGGAGACTTGGGCATTTGTCTCTAATAGCAGAGCGAGCTGGTGTGAAACTAGGCAGTGACTGTTAGTAGCTAAATTGAGTAAAGAAAATGAATGACATGCATGCTCATATGTTCCATTAAATGTTGCATCAGATAAAATGCTTTGTGGAAATTTAAAGTTTACATTTAAAAGGAAAGCAGTGGTGCTACTCGTGATAAGAAGTAGTCCAAGCCTGAGTATACATACAACTGTCCAGCTCAGTCTATCTGTTTCTGGCTCCTTCAAACCATGGTTCATCAACCTCTTCTTTTTTTTTTCCTTTGAGTCAGGCTCTCACTCTTTTGCCCAGGCTGGAGTGGCATGACTGCAGCTCACTGCAGACTCAACCTCATGGGTTCAGACAGTTCTCCCCCTTAAACCTCCTAAATAGCTTGGACTATAGGCATTTACCACCAATCCCAACTAATTTTTAGATTTTTTTTTATAGAAACAAGGTCTCACTATGTTGCCTAAACTGGTCTTAAACTCCTGTGCTCAAACGATCCTCCTGCCTAGGCCTCCCTAAGTGCTGAGATTTAAGCATGAACCCCTGTGCCCAGCCCATGCAAATTTTGATGCAAAGGGTGACATAATGAATATTTTAGTCCTTCCAAGCCATGCGGTCTCTGGTTCAGCTACTTAGTTTTGTCAACATAACCGCAAGGAGCCATAGAAGACACATAAATACGTGAGCATGGCTATGTTCCAAGAAGACTTCACTAAATAAAGAAAGCAGCAACCACTCAAAGTCTTGCTTACCCACCCCTTGCCAAGTTAATGCCTGTTTTAAGGATTGCCTTTCGCTTCAAAATCCTATTTATTTTCAAAATTTAGGTGACTAAGTTTGACCATGTGTTTTTTCTAAAGCAGACTCATGAACTTAAGGAAATATCAATCAAATAAACCCCAATCTAACAAATTCCAATAATGCCCAGAGAGAGAAAAGATTGGGGGGAAGAGCACAGCCTCAGTGACCTGTGGGAGGCCATCAAGGGGTGTAACACAGCTATATTTGGCATCTCAAAGGCATGAAGTAGGAGAGAAGAGGATCTGAAAAAATAGTGGCCAAAAACATTTTTAAATTTGAAGGGAAATCTAAGTCAACTGATTAAGGTAGCACAAAAAAACTCAAGCAAAAAAGGCCTATACACACATATACACAAACATGAAAAATACTTTCCAAGCCTACCACAATCGAATTGCTGAAAATCAGTGGTAAAGATAACAGTTTGAGAGCAGCCAAGAGCAAAGAGTCATCAGATACTGAGGCACAATGGTAAGAAGGAAAACAGACTTCTTGGTCGATACTACATAAGCCAGAAGATAGTGATGTGATGCCCCTACTGCAGGAAGAAAAGAAAAGCAAAGACCATCAACTCCAAATTCTACCCAGCACACATAGTCTTTGAAAACAACAACCAACCCCCACGAGAGACTACAACACGCCCACCAGAATGGCCGTAATCCAAAATCTGGAAGTACTAGTGTCGACAGAGACACGTGCTTTCATACAGTGCTAGTGGAACATAAAACAATCAGTCACTGGGAAAACAATCACCGGAAAATTTCCATCGGAAAGACATTGGTTAATTCTTAAAAAGATAGACTTCTGCTTACCACATTACCCAGCAATTCGGTCCTATGAACAAACCCAAGGTAAAGGAAAACATATGTCCACACCAAGACTTGCATCTGAATGTTCACAGCGCCATTATTCATAATGCTTCAAACTAGAAACAACCCAAATGTCCATCAACAAACAGGTCGTGATGGTGTATCATGTCATAGAATGTTATTTAGCAGTTTAGAAGAAATAAACTGTCAATTCATTCAAAACCCTGAAAGAGTCACAAACACTTTACGCAGTGCAAAGACAGTGGACACAGAGGCACACATACTGCGTGATTTCATCTACATGAAAATTCTAGAAAATACAACGCCTTGGAGAGCGCCCATGCGTGATTTGGGATCTGGGGAAGTGAAGCTGGGAATGTTTATTGTGTGCTCAACTCTATAAAGGCAATAAAAATAATCAAATTGAGCATTTACCATGGGTGGACATTATGACATGTAAATTCTACCTCTATAAAGCTGTGGAAAACGAAGATGAAATTAAAATGTATTATAAATAAACAAAAAAGAACAGATGGGGAAAATAGACAGCTGAGAGCAAGTGGTGATTATGCTAACTATAAATGGTCTTTACACAGAGTACTTGCTCTATGGCCCCATTGACATAGAATTCTAGAAAATGAAAGCCAATCTCCAGTAGTCGGAGAGTCCCTGAGGCTAGAGGAATGAGGGGGCTAAAAGAAGACTTCACCTAGGGACACATATATATTCTTATGGCAAATTGACCAAACTGTACACTTTTAAAATGTGCAACTTATTACAGGTTAATTAGACCTCAATAAAGATTTTAAAAATTAGAATAAAGATTGTCAGGCAAGGCACAGTGAATCGTGCCGGTAACTTTGGGAGGCCAAGACAGGAGAATTGCTTGAGCCGTGGGGTTCAAGACCAGCCTGGGCAACATAGTGAGATCCCATCTCTACAAAAAAAAATTTAAAAATTATCCAGGAGTGGAGGCACATGCATGTAGTCCCAGCTACTCGGGAGACTGAGTCAGAAGGATTGCCTGAGCTCAGGAGGCTGAGACTGTGGTGAGCGGTGATTGTGCCACTGCACTCCAGCCTGAGTGACAGAATAAGACCCCAACTAAAAAAAAAAATTTAACCAAATTATAAACTTTGCAATGTCTATAGTTGTCAGTTTATGTCAGTTATGTCTCAATAAGGATATATGAAATAATAATAAAAATGAAATAGGATGTGATAGGCCCCCCCAAGGACTTGCTCTGTGCATGGAAATGTTCTATCACATTTATTTTTGTGTCCCCCTTAGAATCCTGTCTACTCGGTACATGTTTAAAGGACTAAGAAAAGTGAGTGGCTTAAACAATCCATCAAAAGACAAAGATTGTGAGACTGGATAAAATAGCAGAACTTAATTTCATGCTGCCAGCATGAAACTGGTTTTAGATAGAAAGATAGAAATAGATAGAGAGTAAAATAACGAGAGTAAGGATGTGGCTATATTAATGTGACACAAAGTAGGCCCAGAGTTTAGGGGCCTGGCGCTGTCAGGAACTGCAGGGTGTCGGGGAAACAACCAGTTGGGAGTGCAGGACATCTCCTGGCAGTGACTGCAGGACTGAATGCACAGGGGCCCCATGCTGCCCCTGTGTCCCACAGCTGCACACCAGAGCTGGACTCGAAGGGCTGCACTGGACCCACTTGCCGAAGTCAGGGCCACATCTGCTGGGCACACCAACATGTGGATCAGAAATCATCCATTGTCACCTGCATTTCCCTTCTTTCGGCATAAAGAAAAATAGGGCTTTTCAGGTTGACAAAGAGTTAAGAACCAGGAATGCAGACGGACTTTCAGAATGATGGCTCTTTGCTTATGCTTCTCGACAGGTTTTCCTATTATTTACAGGCATTGGGGAATTGCAGTCTGGGCTCAGGCCACCTGTGGACCATCTGCATTCGTTTAGGGACATGGATTCATTAAAGGAGCCATAATTTATTCGATGGCTCTTGGCCCTGGTGGAGAAAGTCTTGATCGTCCATGCTCTGGGCAGATGTGTGGGTGGCAGTGCCATGTGTGTGGACAACAGGGAGAAAGCTCTCTGGGGAGAGCCTGTGTTCTCAGACGATCAATACTGACCATGCAGGGCTTCTCTCTCCTCCTCAGGGACCACAGGGTTTGGTTCAGAATTTATAGTAATTGCAATTTTTGTTACACTTATCGTTACATATTTTACTGATCATAACATGTGCTGAAGACTAGTCAACAAACTCTCAAAGAATAACTCAAAAAACATAAGACCCTCTACATCCCGAAACTGCAAGTTTCAGTGCTATTGTTTAACATTCCATCCTTGGGGCCAACACACTGGATATGGAAAATCCCATCAAGAACTGACATTTCTGTCACATGTGAAAATGGGTCAAGAAGAGGAATAGCCAACAAACTTCCCAACAGAGAAAGGTCACAGCAAGGTGACTCTCTCTCTGCTTCTCTAAAACACTTTTTGCCATGGGGGTTAAAAAAAAATCCATGTTAATTTCAAGACAGGAAGTTTCTGAGAGGGAAATACAGAGTGTAAGGCAGATTCAATGTGGATTTTTTTTCCCAACGTGATTGAACAGTGTGTGGGTCCGGATTCACAAGAATGATTTCACCCACAATGCTCTGTGATGGACAGGGCATTATGGGTTTCTTTTCTTTTTCTTTTTTGATTATGCAGATAAAAATAAAATTTGACTGAGATTTTTGATGATATTATCCAACATGAGAGAAAATATTTTCTATAAGTACCATAGATACAAGAATTTTGCCAGAACTTTGAACAGTATATCCAAGAAGCTAAAACTCTCTTAAGAGTTACCTTTCTTCAACTCTGAGGAAGAGAAAATTTTCCACATTTGGGTTTCTAAGAACTAAGTAAAGTTATCTGGGAAATCTTATTGAAGACAAGTACCCTGCCTTACAAATGAGAGAGAGATCCATTACTTAAATACCTTAGAAATTATATATAGTATATCAAAAAATAGAGGCTGGGTATACCAAAGATTTAAGTCATGGGAGCATTTGACATTTCTCCTGTGAATTTTTTGCTTTAGGAAACATAAGTGGACAGTTTGTAAAGTAAAACACGAACATTTGGTGTCAAAATTATCGGACTATTCTGCCTGCATTTATCAAAATAATTAGAATTTTTAAAAAAATTCACCAATGCCACACGGGGTAGATGGCCTAAATGGTGGTATTTTATGTTAAAGTCAGCCTAGCCTAAAGCTGACTCATTACACACTTCAGGATTGGCCTAAAGGTTTCTCCACATAGAATGAGCTTTCACCTGACCGGGTGTGTGGACAGACCGCCCCCCACTCTTGCACCAAGGAGGTACGTCTCAGTCAGTCCCTGAGCCAGACTCCAACCACAGCCAGGCAGCGGCTGCTTGCCCAGTTCAAACAAGGCACATGAAGCCATTACCAGTTAGCAGTCTCTTCACTTGCTCTTGCCTCCTACATATCATGGCCTGTTTCTAACCATAAACATCATCAGGTCTTGTGGCAGCGCCCAGTCTCTGAGCTGATTTTGGCTCAGAGGTTGCTGGATTCATGAATCATTCTTTGTTCAATTAAACTCTGCTAAGTTAAATTAAACTCTGTTAAGTTGAACTAATCTCTGTTAAGTTGAATTTGTCTAAAATTTTTATTTTGTCATTTGAGATATAGTGAAAAATATTGCTAGAAGGAGAGATATGAGATGCCCCAGAATTGCATCCTAAACTAGATGAAGTTTTAAGTAAGAAAATGGTATAGACAGTATCATCTGGGAAAGACAAGGGACAGTATGCTTCTGGGATGGTGGGATGGGGCAGGGAAGGAGTGAAACAGGAACGGAGAGGGAGAGAGATGAGGGGAAGAGGAAGAGAGATAGAAGAGAGGAGGAGAAAGGGAAAGATAGTGAGGAGGTGGAGAGAAGAGAGACCAGAGTGAAGGCGAGGGGGGAGGGAGCATGTCACACATGTGAAACCAAAACACCAACATCCACACTTCAAGCTGTGCCCTACGACCTTGCCACTTAGCTGTGGCCCAGGCAGCACTAGTGTCTGCTGGAAACTAAAAATGCAGGCTCCCAGGCCTCCCTCAGGGCTACTGAATTAGAATCTGCCATTTGATAGGTGACTTTTGCCATGTTAAGGTTCGAGGATAGCTCCCATGGCCTTGTCTCCTTGGTCCTGCTCCCATGGCCCTGCTCCCGTGGCCTTGTTCCTGAGGCCGTATTCCCGTGGCCCTACTCCCATGGCCTTGCTCCTGTGACCTGTTCTGTGACCCTGCTCCCATAGCCATGCTCCCGTGACCTTGCTTCCAAGGCCTCGTTCCCATAGCCCCAGTCCTCAGGCCTTGCTCCCGTGGCTGGAGCTCCAGGAAAGATGAGCACTGTTCCTCCACAAGCCAGCTGGTGGTGAGTTGGCAGGAGCTCACGGTCCATGGAGGCCAGCTCTCACCCAGCCATCCCTTCCAGCTGGTTCCTGTGGTGACAGGAATCTGCTCCCTATGTGAAGAGAGGCCAGCAAAGGCCACTTGGCTCTGCCCAGGGCAACAACGGGGACCAGAGGGACCAGTTATTCTGAGTGAACAGAAGCTGATCAATCCCGAAAGTAGAGTCTCGAGAAAAACATGGTCAAACATATAAAGACAAATTTTGTTCATGAACTTTCTCTTGCTCCATCACAAAGAGGCCACACTGGTACTTAGAAGCATTTCTATATTAAAAAAAATGGAATTTATTTTCATGCATTTTGCATAAAAACATTTCTTTAGAGTCCAAGCCACGCTTTTGCCAGAAATTTGATGATCTATCATCAAAAGAAACATTAGAAACATAAGCAACAAACAAACAAAAACCAAAAACCCTACTCTTTTTGTTTGCTTGTTTGTTTTTCAGGGCTCAGGGATTGATTTGGGGGGTCCTGGGAGGAGACTAGAAAAGATAAGAATACATCACTATTACAACTATGCATTTTTGTTTTTAAAATAAGTGGTCAGTTTTTGTTTAGTTTATCTTTCTAAAAATTGAAATGTGGCACAGAATATGAATCATTTTCTCAGGATAAGAATGGCTAAGTATGAAACAAATAAAATATTACAATTAGCGAAAAAAGTAGAATCTCAATTACAGTACAGACTCATAACTCTCACCATGGTGGGAGAGGCATTGGCATCACCACCAACCAGCTCGAGGGGCTGTCCTGGTCACACGAGTCATCAGGTGCAAAATGGCATCATGGCAGGAGTAGCCCAGATAAAATTCACTTATATGTACGTTTGGTTCAAAATGTATTACTTGATGTGATTGTTGTGCATTTAACTTAACTACAATATAAGTTGTATCCTGATATTGAAAATATAAACTTCAGGGCAAAGTCTGCATTTTTTTCACCCAAGTACTAACCAGACCCAACCCTACTCACCTTCCGAGACCCGACAAGCTCAGGTGTGTTCAGGATGGGAAGACTGGAGACTACAGTCTACATTTCTATTTATGCTGATAGTTTTGACAACAGGGATCCCTGAAAGAGTCTCAGGTGTCATAAATGGTCCAAGACTGCACACAGCTAGAGAGCGCTGGCATGCATTGTTTTAGTCTGTTGGAGTTGCTATAGCAAGACATCCTAGACTGGGCAATTTACAAGCAACAGAAATGTATTTCCCAAAGTCCTGAAGGCTGGAAGTCCAAGATCAGGGTGCGGGCAGATCTGGAGACCATTGAAGGCTGCTGCCCTCTTTTATGCAAGAGGGTGAGCCCTGGGCTTTCAGAGGCAAATGACCTTTTTTTTCCTCATTGGTGACAGATGACTTAAGCAATTGAGCAAGTCTGGTGTGTTTCTCAAGTGGGGCATTCTGGCTAGCACTTTCAAGCCAACATCTATTTACAGATGGTCCATGAGCCTGCATTTGATTTTATGTACATGCCAAGTGCGGATAATGAGGCTAACCATTTGATCATTGAGCTCTGGCCTTGGTCGATTGTAAGTAAATAGAATTCTCAGAGAAAAAGGAAAAGCAAAGCAAGTGTCCTTTCACTCTTCATTTAGATGAGTTAGGGTGCTCCCGCTACACTGGAGGGAGCTGCCAGATACATGTTCTCTTTCCTCCCTGAAGAAGTCACCCGTTGACAGTTTACGTTCTTTATTGGGATTTTGGATTCTGGAAGTTTCCTTGGATTTAGATTTGATGGGAGGTTTGTGATGAGCAAAGTTTATTTCGTTTTTAGAATGCTTTGCTGATACACTTCAAAGCTCCATCCATCTCAGGTGTGCTGATGTCAGGATTCACATCATGAGACACACAACATTGTCAGGCACAGGAAAACACCAGGGTGCCCATGACACTGAGCTGCTCCCGTCTTGGGAAAGCCATACAGGACTCACAGGACAGAGCAACTGGCCATCAGAGACCTGGCGAGCCTCCTCCACAGTGCCTGAGGCAGGCAGGGTGTCCCCGCCTGCCAGTGCTCCGTCTTCCAGTATCTCTGTAGGGAGTCACAGAGTGCTCTCCATGTGTGTGCTGTGCTGTGGTTTGTGCCTCCTGACACTCTTCCCCATGGTACCCCACAGGTTTTCTCACTCCCAACCTGACTTTCAGGAAGAATCCCTGGCAATGGCCATCCATCACAGACACCTGTGCCATGCTGGGCCACTCTCCAATGCTGGAAAGGGAATTCTAATTTTGGGGGCCACTGGATGGAATTAGTTGATTTTGCAATCATGTTCCCCTTTTTTGTTTGTTTGGTTTTTTTTTTCATATGAAGTGACTTTCTTTCAGGAACTCTGGTGACTTTCCCAAAGCTGCAAAGTGAATCACCTGTGAGTATTCTGCTATATACATACATTCTTCTGAAACATAATTTGAAATCCTGAATGAAACCTCACCCTTCTTCTTCTTTTTATCTTGTATTTTCTTCAAAACCCCTTTGTAGAATAAGCATATTAAGAGCTAAGAATAATGATAAATATCTTATGGGTAACATAGGACTTTTGAAAGACTTGAATATTTAAAGATCAACTTTGTAGCCTTGTATGAATTCATATCCCCATGTAATGTAACACATATTATGCAACTTCTGTTGAAATTACAATAGAATTTGAATATTATATCTATGTAACCTAAGCAGCCCTTTATCATGTTAAATCTAAAACATGAAATCCTCACTAAGTGTGTATTGAGTATTTCTGACAGAAGCTTCCACCCTACCCAGCAGGTGTGTCCATCCATCCATGTGACCAAGCCCCACTGGGGACAAAAAGCACAGAGGGAAAGTACAGGTCAGCAGACATGCGCCCCAGCTGTCACGTACTGCTAGGTGATATGGCACCACACCATGTCATATTCAAGGGCTCAGGACTCCCAGTCATCCACTGATCAGCCCCTTTCCCACCACAAGGGTTTTGCTTAGTGAGGCTCCATGGGGTGTGAAGTTCTGGAATCTGTGCATGTTCCATGTTAGCGTCTGAAAACAGCAGTGGCCAGCACCTCCCCTTCCCAAACTCAACCCATGGAATCTGCATGATGACTGATGGTTGCAAGCATGTCCCACATTCTCCCAACCCCCTGGGGCAGTTTGAGGGCCAGGGCCCTACTGAGGTGGCCTCATGCAGGGGCCTTAGGTCGCAATCACATCTTACCAGTTAAAGTCTGTAATACCTTGTGAACAGAGCAGAGTGCATACCCTGTGTGCATCTATGTAGCATTTAAAATTAACATTCCAAGTCAGACTTAATTTAACATGAACCAGCTGTTGGCACAAACAACTTTCTTTTATTTTTTATGTTTCGGTGCCCTCTGCAATCATTGTCAATGCATCTCCCTGAACTTGCCCTCCACATATGAGTACATGGTATAATTAATCACCTTCCTTGTTTTGTTCCTTGGTGATCACGAATTACATTCCATTGAATGTAGCTTAGTGGAAAAGTATGTCCATTTTTCCAAATCCCATTATTCTAGAAAGGAAGCCCCTAGGTGGAAATTAGTTCAAGGTTTCATGAGTAGCAACAAGGGTATACATGGAAGAGTGACTTGGGGGACTGATCTCTCTCCCTTCTCCCCTGAGGCTCTGGCCGGTGCCGTGGGGCATGAACATGAGGGAATCAAACCTGCTTCTCTTCCTCAGAAACTCTACACTAAGGAGGAGTACAGCAGCGGCATTTCTCAGGACACCATCCAGCATGCCTCAAGGTTACTGGCCAGAGTGTGGGCAGACTGGCGTTCAGCTAGAACAGCTGGACGACTGGTCTTCTGCTGGCTACCTACACACACCATGTGTGTGTATGCCTCTGTGTGTGTGTGTGTCTGTGTGTGTGTGTGTGTGTGTGTGTGTGTGTGTGTGTGTGTGTGTGTGTGTGTGTAGTTTTTAAATTTTGGGAAGAAAGTTTTACTTGAAAACGGTTGCATATGCATTGCTAGCTATTTAAGGCAATCTATGCATCTAAAACAATTTATCCAATCATTCATTCATTTACTCAAGAAACATTAATTTAATACCATGGGCATCCAGGCCCTGAGAATACAAGCCTGGAAACCTGGATTCTGAGCTCCACACTGTTATCATGCCTTCTGACACACCTTCATATTAGAACAGACAATCATGAGGGTGGACCCGACATACCCAGGGTTTCTACATTTGACATCCACATTGCAGTCTACATTTTGCATGAGGCTCCTTTTCTGAAGAGTGTAGTGTTGATAAAGATGGAGAAGTATGCTTAGGAAATGTGAACTGGAAACCCACAGTGTGTGTTGTGACACATGTGACCACAGTAGGCTCATTGACACAGCTAAAGGGTATGGAGGGCAGTCCAGTAGGTGGTCACAATACCAGCGACATGTTGTGCTATACTCCATCCATCAGACACCATGACTTCTACTACTAAGGGCCTGGCACTGTGCTTCATGCTTTATATACTAGTTATAACTTACATAATAATGATAATAGTTGTCATTTATTGTGCTTTATGTATGAAGCAGACTGCATGGCAAACTAAGTAGATGGGTCAATGATGGGTGGCATAGTAAGATGCATGATCACCTGACAGGGAGGCGCTGATAATAGTTATTTTGTTTTGTTTTCTTTTTTTTAGCCTGATCTTACTCTTTCACAGTGGTATGATAATGGCTAACTGTAGCCTCCAAGCCTCCAACTCCTGGTCTCAAGTGATCCTCCTACCTCAGTCTCCAGAATAGCCGAGATTATAGGGCAAACCACCATATACAGCTAATTTTTTGATTTTTTTGTAAAGATGAGGTCTCGCCATGTTGCCCATGCTGTTCTAGAACTCCTGGGCTCAAGCAGTCCTCCCACCTCGGCCTCCCAAAGTGCTGGAATTATAGGCATGAGCCATCACACCCAGACTTGCTTCTTAATATATACTCATTGAATGAAAGATTGGATGGCCATGAATGGCATGCTGGCAGAAAATAGCAGATGGTAGTATAGTCAGAATGATCCAGTGTGGTGTATTACTCTGGGTTCTCCAGAGAAGCAGAACCAATGGGAGGGAGAGAGGGAGGGAGGGAGGGAGGGA
>NW_007190376.1:188288-266003 GCF_000164805.1 Carlito syrichta
AGGGCGGGACAGCAGGAGGGCAGCAGGGAGGGAGGAGGGGAGGAGACACAGAGATCTGTATTGAATATGCTCTGGGGATTGAGGGATTGGGAAGTTCAAAATCTGCAGAGGAGTGGGCAGGCAGCAGGCAGCCTGGGCGGCTGAAGCTGCAGCCACGTCCAGAGGCCATGGGGAGGCAGAAGCCCTCCTTCCCATGGATGCTCTTTCTTCCCTGTAGGTCCTGAGCTGGCTGCATTATCAAGGCCACTTGCTTTCCTCAAAGCCCACAACTCCATTAATGCCTCCTGGTCCTACATCCCTTGCAGCTGCACCTGGGCTATGCCAATAGCAAGCTGATTATTTTCACAAACACATGGCGAGGTGCATTTTCCAAGCACTCCAGATGTTAGGGACTCTCCAGGAGATTGTCTACCAATTTGTCCCCTTCCGAGTTCCAGCAGGCCCTGTCGGCTCTTAGATCTATCAGGGGCCAGTCCCCTTCTGAATCCCATCTAGGACCCATTGGGGGCCCATCCTTTCTGAATCCCATTGGGGATCTCCCCCCTTCAGAGTCTCATTGTGGGCCTGTCCTTTCTGAGTCCCACCGGGGGTCTGTCCCTTCATGAGTCTCATTGAGGGCCTGTCCCCTTCCAAGTCCCATCAGGGGTCTGTCCCCTTCTGAGTCCCATTGGGGGACCTGTCCCTTCTGAATCCCATTGGGGGCCTGTGCCTTATAAGTCTCATCATGGACCTATTCCCTTCCAACACCCATCATTGACCCATCTACTCCCAGACCCATCGGGGCCTGCCCTCCAGCATCACACAACCCAGCAAGGTCTCCATGACCTAATGACTCTTTGTACTGCTGTGGGCTAGGTAAAGGTTCTTAGGCTGAGGACAAGGTGTGCATCATCCTGTGGGTCCCTGGAAAGGTAGGCCTCCAGCCCAGGTTCCCCAAGACAAGTTCAGATGAGGGGCTGCTGAGCCCCAGGGAGACACAGGACAACAAATGTATGAACGTCCTATATATTCATAGAAAATAGCCTAACTCTTGACAACTTCGAGTGCTGTAAGCTTCAGCTCGACTGGCAGGGCCGGGGGATCCCTGGACAGGGAGCGCTTAACAGTGGAGCAGCTGGTGGACATGAGAACCCAGGGCAGAGCTGAGCAGTGAGACTGCAGTGGCCACAGTGGACACGTGATGCAGGCCAGAGCCCAGGATGCAGGGCTCATGGGCGGCTGGAGCCCACATCAGAGCCTGGCGAGTGGCCAGCCTCTCTGCGCCTGGAAGCTGGACCAGTCATTCTCAGGGACACCTGTGGGCTCAAGTGTATGCCCTTGACCTACCTCCAGTTGGGTACAGGTGACAGGGTATCACTCCCTAGGCTGCCAGGCTGCCAGGCTGTCTGGTCCTCAGTATGGCCTGGACCCACCTCCAGCCTGGGCATGATGACAGAAAGGGTGCCACTCTCGGGCTGTCTGGCCCTCACTGGGCACTCAGTCACCATGTGATCGCTCAGGACTGAGGTTACACTCTTGTCCTTTTTTGTGCACTGACTTGCCTACACCCTGTCCCACAATGCTATAGCCGGCAGCCTCACAGACATGGAAGACCAGGTTGCAGGAGTCAGAGCTGAGCCCCCAGCCTCCACGCCAGCTTCTCCCAGATTTACTTCCTTTGTGCCTCTTCATTAGTAGAAATTCCCCTTCATTCTTCAGAAATAAGGGACATGGAAAGCGGAAACAGTGAGGGGGGTCTCTTAAAAATCACTATAACCAATAAGAGACATTCTTGAGGGGTGAAGCTCCAGACTGGTCATGAATCAGAAGGAGGCTATCTCATTGCCTCCGATACCAATTCTATCTCCTGAGCTGAGTCTTTTTGGGAATTAAAGGAAAGTTGGAGAAATACGGTGATTTCTCGGGCGTTCTCGCTTTGTTTGGAGATTTCCCCATGCCTGGAAACATGTGTGGCCTGTTTGCCAAATGTGCAGAGTTAAAAAGCAAACAAACACCACCCACTAGACCCCAGTGATGGCAATCTTTTCTCAGGGTCTCTCAAATCTCGAAACATTCAGTTCATTGTGCGGATGCTCAGGATTCCCTGCAGGGTAGGTGGATCATGACATTGAACAATGTTCTTAAGATGAAGAAGGTATTTATATTTATTTTATTTTATTTCATTTTTGAGTTGGAGTCTCACTCCATCACCCAGGCTAGAGTGCTGTGGCATGCTCATGGTCGCCCCAGCGTCGACCTTCTGGGCTCAGGCCATCCTTCCACCTTAGCCTTCCAAGTAGCCAGAACTACAGGCGTGCGGTACCATGCCTGGCTAATTATTTTTTTCATTTATCATAGAGATGAAGTCTCGCCAAGTTGCCCAGGCTGGTCTTGAACCCATGGGCTCAGGCAGTCCTTGCACTTCGGCTTCCCAAAGTGCTGGACTTTCAGGCTTGAGCCACCACGCCCGGCTTGGTATTTTGTTTTTAAATAAACAAAGTAATTAAAAAACAAGGTTGCCTGTAACTGTGTATGCAAAAGAGCATAGATGTAAATAAATGTCTGTGTAAATGTACATGTATGTAAATATGTGCAAATGTTGCATGCTACTGCGTACACAAATGCCTCTTCATTTAAATCTGTGCCAGTGTAGAAGCCACATGGGCCAATGTATCTCTAAGAAGTGGGTGAGGTAGAGCTGACCCTGTGCTCACAACTTTGGCCTTTAGGACTCAGATCAGAAGTCTTTGCAACTTTAGAGAGGCGGTCAGTCCATAGGCTTGTCCGACGGGCACCAGGACACGGCTCTCCTCACTGTCACAAGGCTGCTCCCACCAGGCGACCCAAGCAGCAGAAACAATTGAAACCAGCCCCTGGCCAGGAGGTCCTTACTGTTGTCTTCCTGCTCGGCATTTCCCATTTCCACCAGGTGGCCACGCTGTCCTGAGAAACTTTGCCCAGTTGTAGGGGCAGCTCGGAAGAACAGATAACTCCTTATCCACTTCATCTTAAGGTGGAGTGTCAAGCTCAAGCCTAGAGAGTTGAGGTCGAGGAAGGCCACGCCAGCCCTTCAGGTCATCATAGAGAGTTGGGCCTTGCAGGGAGGCCAGTCCAAGTCTCACAGGCACGGGGGAGGAGACACACCCCACAGATTCTCCAGCTGCAGGAGGAGGGAGAATCGAATATGGCTCTCCTGAGAGCTGACTTGATCTCTGGGCTCTGACCAGAGGCCTCCAGGGAGGATGCGTGGTCACTGTCCTGCTGACCAGGCTGAATCCTGGCGTGCTCTGCACAGCCACGTCCACTGCAGCCTCTTGCTTCTCAGGACCAGAGCTACGGGACTACAGGGAGCACCCACTGAAGTGCTCCTGCCAGAACAGGCGAAAGGACTCTGAGTGGCTGCCTCATCCTCCTCACCTCCCCCACCTCGCCACCTTTCCATTCTCCCCACCTCTGATCCTCCCCACTTCTCTCTCCTCCCCACCTCTCACCTCTCTATCCTCCCCCACCTCCCATCCTCCCCACCTCCCCATTCTCCACTCCTCCTCATCCTCCCCATTCCCCACCTCTCTGTCCTCCCCATGTCTCCATCCTCCCCACCTCCTCATCCTCCCCACCTCCTAGTCCTCCCCACCTCCCAATCTCCCCACTTCCCATCCTCCCAACCTCCCTGTCCTCCCCACTCCCCACCTCTCTGTCCTCCCCATGCCGCCATCCTCCCCACCTCACCATCCTCCCCCGCTCCTTGGACATCTGGCGCATAGCTATAATGCTCAGTTAATGTCAGTTCACAGGCACCTTCCACACAGCCTCGGCCTGGGCTTTCTCCATGTTACTACTCCCAGAGCAAAGTCATGCCAAGTGTTTCCTGCAATGCGCTGAATAGACTGTTCTCTCTTAGAAAGAAAATATCTGCATTAGGAAGTAAGAAGAGAAGGAAAATCTATGGTGACATTGACGTGGCTGAGAACTAAGAATGGTTTAACTTTCTTAACAAAAGCCCTTCTGAAACAAGAAAACATTTTTAAGCACTTGAGATGCAATAAACACAGCATTTGTAATGGGTTGTATTTGCTTTCTAATTTAGCAAAGCAGCTAAATATTACCTATAATTTTCTAATTTCCATTAAATTGCTATGTAAGAAAAATGACCTGGGCAGCATAGCAAGATCCCACTGTCTACCAAAAAAAAAAAAGTTTTTTTTTAATTAGCCAGGCATGGTGACACATTCCTAAAGCCCCAGCTATTTGGAAGACTGAGGCAGGAGGATCGCTTGAGCTCAGGAAGTCAAGGCTGCAGTGAACTATGATTGCACCACTGCACTCCAGCCTATGCCACAGAGCAAGACTCATCTCTCTCTCTCTCTCCCCCTCTCTCTCTGTGTGTGTGTATGTGAGACACACTCACACACATTTTTTAAAATTCTTAAATGTTCATAGATAAATATGGTAAGTTAAAAATGGCTTATGTTTGTCATATCTTTACCCTTGTTACCTTTGGTTTTTCCTATCATTCACTTTGCCATATTTTACCAAAGCCCTGTGTGAGATGAGAGTACATGTGCCCACAGTGCATGGGTCTATACACACGTGGGCTCCTTGAGTGCAGTCCCTGAGGGCTCGCTGGCTCATGCCCTAGACTCAGGCTGTCCTCTGGGGAACACTGCCAGCTGTGAACTCTGCATGGGCTCTGCACGGCCTCAGTCTCCTTGGCAGTTACTCTCATGGCTTTGTGAGACCCAGGCTTTGCCATCCTGGGAGGTGTGATGTCTGCCGGGGCCATGAGCACCGGCATGTCAGCCGGGGACATCCCAGGTGGGTCCTGGGTAGGTCTCTAAATGCTCACCTCAGCCTCCACATCTGAACAGTCAAGAGTTTGGGCCTAAGGTGTTTCCCACCTCAGCTCTAAAACCTTCATGATCCAGGTGAAGAAGGATCCTGAGTGAGGTGCCAGCTACCAGAGAAAAGTTAATCTTATCATCAGCGCTGAGCTGAGGAAGGGCCGGGCTTCCATGTTGGCCATGGAGGCAGGATACATGACCCCTGCCAGTGGCAGGACACCCTGCCCATCAGCTTCCAGCAGGTGACGCCGGGGCTTGGAGTAGAAATCTGCTAAAACGTCTCTTGCGTCTTGAGATGTGTTGGAAGTTTCAATGAGAAAAAGTGAGCAGAAGAGAAATCGGATGTCCTTCCCGAGGACCCAGCGTCCCTACCCACCCTCAGCCGGTGCTGCCCTGAGACAAGCACCCTGCTGGTGGCCAGCACAAGCCCCAGATGGCAATTCAAGTCCCGGTCTGAACCTGAGTGTCTGGATCCGACATGAAAGGGTGTAGGGGTGGCACGCTTCCAGCTCTTGATTGTGCCATTAGCGGGGACCCCGCCCCTGCCAAGAAGTGGTGGTCGCACTCTTCCCAGAGGGGAGGAAAAAGGAATTGCCACGGCAGCCCACACGCAGGCTCACACACGGCTCAGCCAGGGCACGCGTGGGGGAGGGTGTTCCCAGGAGGGAGATAATGAGCGTCTTCAGAACCTTCTGTTTAAACCCACTCTTGATTGACTGTTAAGAAGAAAGGAAGATTCCTTGCCTGCAGCTACGAGTCCATCTGACGGCTTCTTCTGGCCCCTCCTCCCTCATCCAAGGCACTCATGGGCTTAATAACTTGCAGATGATCCATCAAGTGCAGCCATGCGGGGGTCAGTGCAAACACAGCTCACACATGGGATCAGGGAGAAGGAAGCAAGGGGACCATGGTGGTGACCACGGAAAGAGAAAGGTGTCCTAGGCCTGGAGGGAATGTGGGGAGAGAGGGAGACAGAGGAAGGGAACAAAGGAAGAGAGACAGAGCAGGGGAAAGAGAGATGGGGGGAGGAGGAGGGACAGATAGAGAGTGGGGGAGACAGAAACAGAGATAGAGACATAGAGAAAGGGAGGGAGAGACACAACAGAGACAGAGAGGGAGATAGAGGGATAGACAGAGAGGGTGAGAGAGTGAAGAAGAAAGACAGAGATAGAAAGAGACAGAGAGAGAGAGGGAGGGAAAGAGAGACAAAAGAGACCGAGAAGGAGACAGAGGGAAGGCGGCAGGGGGGGGGGGGAGAGACAAAGACGGAGGGAATGAGAAAGGGAGAGAGACAGAGATAGAGAGGGAAAAAGAGAGAGAGGGAGGGAGGGAGGCAGAGGCTTTGTCATATTCACATTTGTAAATCACAGAAAATCGTGGCAACAGAAGAAATGAAGGAACTAGACATTACTCTGGAACAGAGATGCCAGCTAAGCACCCCCATTGCTTACATGTGCATGCGTTTGTGTGGGCATTGCTGTATCCTCACAAGTATGTGCAGGTTCATGTGTACCTACTCTGGAGTCATGCACAACAGAAGTCTGCAAATAAGAGGATTTTGGAAATATTTTAAATGACCTTTGGAAAGCCTTAAAACACCTACATTCAGGAGCTCTGTGATCAGTAGATATGGGGGCCAGTGGCACATCCTATACACTTGAGATGCATTCCTGAACAAGCCAGCAAGGCCATGCCTGTGCAGCCCAAGGTTGGTGATAACCAACAGGTAAGTTATGTAGCATGTCGGTGGTGAGTGGCTGCAGCTGGGGCCAAGCTGACAGGCTCCATGCCCCCAAAAGGGGCCATCTGTTTGGGTGGGTTCATGGTCTAGTTGAAAAAGTGACAGCTACAGAGGCTTGAAGGAAGAAGGAGTGAGCCCTGTGGCCCTGAATGGCTCGCCCAGAAGCCCTACAGGCAGGGAGACTCACTTCCTCTGAGAAACCCCAAGAGCTGCATGGATTGCACTCAGATCATCTTACCACAAGCTCTTCCAGCTTCTTACAATCACCTATTGGGTCTGATCACTTGGATATCTCCGTGTTGTTGAAGAAGCCTCTCCTCTGCTTCCCTAAATATGCACAGGTCTATCGAGCCTGGCTCACTTGGCTCTTGTTCTGAATATACAGCCTAGAGAACCACACCACATATACACACATGTCCACATACACACACGTGGCCACACACACGTGGCCACATACACACACATGGATGTGCATCATGTCCCCTCTTTACACACTTGCACTCAGTAGTCTCTCGGGGAACACAGCAACCATAAATTACCTAGTAAGGGATTGCTTCATGGGCTACTTGCGTAGATGCAGAAGAGCGTGCAGAAAACACCTGACACCAAAAACCCCTGCCTTCAGTGATCTCATAGTTAGGTTTGTGCTGCTGTAATGCAGTATGTGTATGATATGTGGTATGGTGCAGATACTATCCACAATCAGGAGCACATTCACAGAAGCACAAGGAGATGGGTGAAGTCCCAGCTGGCCTAAGGATGGGAGGACAGGGACAGAAGGAAACAGGAGGTAGTCAGGCTTGGGAGGGATTTGAGGTTGCATCTGTGAAGCACTTGTCCTAGGTGAGGTTTTTAGAAAAGCTTAATTATGGCAAAAGCCCAGGAGAAAGTCCATGGGCATGTGTAGGCAAGGATACAATCATAGAGACTAAAGAATTCAGTAAAGGTCTAGAATGAAGGAGGGTGACTTATTGACATCTCATAGAGGGGTGATATGTCTAAAGGCAGTTTTCGAGAACTGTGTGCTCTTGATCTGGGATGACTTTGGAGAGGGAAGAACAGTCTTCAGGGGTGAACTCAAGTGTGTTTTCAGAAGGGCTTCAGGATGGATGATAGGACAAAGGAAGGTCATCAGGATAAACAGAGGACATTGGCACATCATCAGGATGGATGGAGGACACCATAAGGTCATTAGGATGAAAGGAGGACATGGAGAGGTCATCAGGATGAATGGAAGACACTGGGAGGTCATCAGGATGGAAGGAGGACATCAGAAGTTTATCAGAGTAGAAGTAGGACATCAGGCAGCCATCAGTATGAAAGGAAGATATTAGGAGGTCATCAGGATGGATGGAGGACATCATAAGTTCGTTCAGATAAAAGGAGGACATTGAGAGTTCATCAGGATGAATGGAAGACATTGGGAAGTCATCAGGATGGAAGACGGACATCAGAAGGTTATCAGGGTGGAAGGAGGCCATTGGGCGGCCATCATTATGGAAGGTGGACATCAGAAAGTCATCAGGATGGATGGAGGCCATTGCAAAGTCAACAAGATGGAAGGAGGACACTGGGAGGTCATCAGTATGTATGGAGGATATCAGGAGGTCACCAAGATAGAAGGAGGACAATGGGAGGTCATCAGGATGGATGGAGGACATCGGGAGGTCATCAGGATTGAAGGAGGACAATATGAGGTCATCAAGATGAATGGAAGCCATTGCAAAGTCATCAAGATGGAAGGAGGACACTGGGAGGTCATCAGTATGTATGGAGGACATAAGAAGGTCATTAAGATAGAAGGAGGACATTGGGAGGTCATCAGGGTGGAAGGAGGACATCAGGAGGTTATCAGGATGGAAGGAGGACAATGGGAGGTCATCAGGATGGATGGAGGACATCAATAGGTCATCAGGATGGAAGGAGGACACTGGAAGTTCATCTGGCTGGGTTTGAATGGTGGCCCAAGGACCACCATTAGACAGGATAGGAAGACACTTGGACAGAGGAGTGGGTCATGGAGACTAGTGACCCGGCTTGATTAGGATATCACGGGTGAGAAGTGATTGTGCAATTCAAATGGGCAACCCAGGCATGGCATCTCTGAGGTAGGAGGGGAATGTCCGAGCAGGATGGTGACAGATTTCATTTCAATGGAACCATGAACTTCATCTCACCTCATCTGCTGCTGGCTGACAAGTGCCCCTCAGGGCAAAAGGGTGCTACCTTGGACAGGCAGAGACTTCCCGAGCCTCCTGGACACCTGCCTTCTAACTAGGTGTTGCATGGGGATAAGGCCTTCACCAAAATGCTCTCTTAAGGAAGACCACTGGGCTCGCCTGACAGGGACGGCTGCACATGGACCTCAGTGGCTTGCTAACACCCCACTTGTGATGTGAGTTACTAAGGGAAGGTTCCTGGCAGTGGAGATAAGTCACCACTTTTTTTTCTGTGAAAATCCACCTCACTGGGTGTGAAAGTTTGAGCCTCAAACTGAAACTTTCCCTGTACATCCACATGTGTGTTGTTGAGAAGTTGGGAACCATGCTATCTCCATGGGGGTTTACACAGAGGAAACCATGATTTACCTATGAAGGTCTCACTGCCCCACTGCGCCCAGTCTCCTGTGGATGGGGTGGCTTGACTTTCTCTCTTGTGCTCTCTGTGCCACTGGGGCCGTCCTCTAAGGAAAGTCCCTGCAGGTGGTGTCCCTGCAGGTGGTGAAGATCTGGGCCCTGCTGCCTGAAAATGGAGCCTTGCCAGGGCAGGCGGTGGTAGAGCTGTGGTGGCCGGTCAGGGAAAGCATTCCATGGCTGCATGCTGTCTGCTCCAGGCTCACTGTCTTAGGAGAGGTCCCATGCCCTGAGGGATGCCCTGGTCCTGGAGCCAGTACAAACTGTAGGCTCTGTCCAAGCATGAGCCTGGCAGGGATGAGGGGAGGAGCATTTGCCGTCACCACTCAGCTTAGTCACCAGCCTGGAGAGCAGATAACCACTGCCAAAGTTACCTTGGGTTCGATGAGGTCAACACACACAGCGTGGGGTGAAGCAACAAACCTGGACACAACACTGCAAGCATGCTACCTGGCAAGTTAACTTCATGCAACACATAGACTGCATTTGTCTTTCAGGAAGGTTTTCATCTCCAGTATATTTCAAAAGGAATGTTGTGTCTCATTGAATAAGGTTTTGTTGTGTTCCCTTGGACAATTGTGCAGACTGTTGAAAAGGAAGCAAAGGATCCTGGAAGCTAATGTCTGCTTTTAGTAATTGTCGAGCCTCTCCAGGTATTGACTAGAATGACTTTTCTGGTACAGAAAAGATAGGAGGTTTAAGGCAACAGCATACACCTGGAACAATGGGTAACCACTGGGAGATAAGCTGATTTTTTTCTAATATTAAGAAGAGTTGATGAAAAATGAAACGAGGAAGATGGGTGACAGAAAAAGGCAAACAGAGAGATGAGCCTCGGGCTCCCTTTTTGGTTTCAGGAGTTCAGGACCCTCCATTTTTGCTCTGTCCCACAGTTGAACCTAATCGACACACTGTGCTTGACCAGGACTTGCATATGGTAACCCGTGGCAGTGTTGACACATTCCTAATTAAATCATTCAGTAAAAAGTTAGTATGTGCTATTTTTCTCAATGCACGTCATGAAAGTTTTTTAAAAAGATAAAAATTAAAAAGAAAAGTCATTCTTAAAACCTGTATTTTAATTCACTATAACAAAGTAATGAATATATACTGGAGATTGTTTAAGATGATAACTGTTGCAAAATCTAGTAAAAGTTCCAAAGAAAGTTTTAGCAATCCCTGAGCTGATGAGAGCAACTTGTAAAGGAATTGGTCAAACTGTGTATAAATGTAGTACATTGTACCACTATAGTTTGCAAATGTCAATTCTAATATTTCTAAGTATTTAGTTTGATGTATGTTAACTGAAAATTCTAAGAACTATTCCAATTGCTTCTGCATGTTGTTGATGTCTGTCAATTATTAATGGTTTGAGTAAACCATGGCATTTCAATATTTTTTGGGTAGCCCACATCTCAGGAGTTGGAGATATACTTAGAGATGATGTCACTTTTTGGAGCATCAGCAAGAGAAAACCATAGTAAACCCAATCC
This sequence comes from Carlito syrichta, assembly GCF_000164805.1. Classification (NCBI taxonomy): domain Eukaryota; kingdom Metazoa; phylum Chordata; class Mammalia; order Primates; family Tarsiidae; genus Carlito; species Carlito syrichta. The sequence goes on from NW_007190376.1 coordinate 198,976, forward strand.
TGAAATTAAATTTAACCAAATGCTATATCCTGGCATCTGTTTCATATCCAGAGCTGCAAGCCAGTCTGGGTACCGGCATTCTAACAGGAAGCCAGACTCTCTGAGTCGGGATTTCCAGCACAGTCCCTCAGAAACCTCCTGTTGTGGGGTGCTGCATGCTGGTGCATAGACATGCTGCTCCCTCACCTTTAGCCACAATTTGGGGCAGAGTGGTGGGTGCTTGGGAAGTGGGCTCAGGACCAGAGGCTGTGTGGATCCCATGACATCATGGGTACTAGGCGTGTGTCCACACCTCTCCACCCCTCTGCGAGGGGTGTTAAAATCATCTCCATTCCGTCTAAACTGCTGAATGGTCATGGTTTGTGTAAGTCTGCTGGGTCTCCATACCCCAGTGTGTGTCCTTTGAGACTTTCTTACAGGACAACTCGTTGACCTTCATTGGCTTCCGCCTTGCCAGAGTTGTATGGCCTTAGGCAAGATCATTGTTGTGTGTCTCTGTTTTCTTCTCTGTAATGTTACCTATGCCATAGATTTGGTTTTTTTGGAAGGAATAAACAGGTAGATCAAGTGTGCCTAAAGAACTTAGTGTAAGTGTCCAGCATTCAAGAATGTTGGTTGCTGTCAGGGAGATTATTTTCATTTTGTTATGAAAATGGAGTGGGTGTCCCTGGGAGCTGGGAGCTGCCTGATGTTGTCCTGGGAGTTCATCCCCAGTCTCCCAGGTCTGAGGCAGAGACGAGGAGACGTGTAGCCTCCGTGTCTACGAACATCCACACAGCTCCTCTAAGCCCTGCAGCCTCGCGTCTGCCTTGAAGGCTCTAACATGCGGTGAGCTGGCTTGACTGTCTCCTGCTTCTTGGGCTCACGCCTGCCATCCCAATGGTGTCTGCATGTCTTTCCTCCTTGTGAGCAGAAAAAACAATGTGTGTGCTTCTCCTGCACCAGGGGATCCCCCCCCCCAAAAAAGAACTGTTCTACTTATTTATAAAAAATTTATTTATTCTTACATGTTTAAACTTTAGTCACCTTCAAAATCCTTTCCATTTGATGCAATCCACCTATCTAGATGCTTTTTCCACTGCTCAGAACAGTTTTTGAGCTCATTAATTTTGATGTCTTTTAGTGCTTCTGCCTTTTTTTTGTTTCATCTCTTCCACATGAGCAAAATGTTTCCCTTTGAGGATTTTTTTCACTCGGGAAACAAACAAGGAGAGTGGGGCATGGGGTCACGCCGTTCTTAGTCAAAAACTGCTGAACACTCAGGGTGGTGTGGGCAGGTGTGCTTGTAAATCACTCATCACAAAATGAACAAGCATGTTGAAAGAATCTCTAAAAAAAATTCACTGAAGCCAAAGGCAGTCTCTCACAACAACGCTAGCTGGTACTCTGATGCCAATGGGTTCCTAAAACACTCTCCCAGTGGGGGGAGCCTGTACTACAAGGGGCCCACCCTCCAAAATAATAATTCCAGTTTTTTTTAGGTTCTCCTAATAGATCCTTGCCACCTGGCAGCGTGGAAGGCACTCAGGCAGCTAGGTGGGTGCAGTCAAGGCTGGGTGAAGGGTCACTCCCATGGGCACCGCATAGACTGGGGTATGAGCGGGTCTCAGGTTCACCCAGGCCAGGCAGCTTCCTGGGGTCTGGGGCTGCTCTGGACGAGGTCCCAAATACTTGCAGGCCACTCGTGTTTCCCAGCTTATCATAATGCTGGTTCTCCTAGGCTGTCTGTGATTGAGCCTGCCAGTCACTCACTGCATAGCAGTGCTATACACTCATTTGCTCATTTACATCTCCTACAATTTCTTCACCAAGGTCCTGAGCTGGCACAGTGTTCAGAATTAGCATAAATAAGGTAGGATTGAGGGGCTTCATGGTGTAACAGAAGAGTTAGATGTAAATATGCAATTAAAATAAAATTGCTGCATTGCATGGGAAAATATATATAAATTGCTTTGCAACTAGAGATGCAAGCAATTTAACATGAGTTTCGGGAACTTTTAAACTGAATAATGAGTCAGGGTTTGCCGGTGGGAGGCCGTGATGACTAAGCCACACTGCTTAAAAGGCAGGGTCCCATTGGCATGGTGGCTCACGCCTGTAATCCCAGCACTTTGGGAGGCAGAGGCAAGAGGATTGCCTGAGCCCAGGGGTTCAAGACCAGCCTGGGCAACTTGGCGAGACCTTGTTTCTACAATAAATTAAAAAAATGAATGGGCATGGTACACACCTGCAATTCCAGCTACTCGGAAAGCTGAGGTGGAAGGATCATCTGAACCCAGCACGTTGAGGTTGCAGTGGCCGTGATTGTGCCACTGCACTCCAGCCTGGGTGACAGAGTGAAACCCCGACTCAAAAGAAAAAAATAAAGATTTTGTCTCTTAGGGGCACTGAAAAGGCTGACACGGCCCAAGCCCAGAGGAAGTGGGAAGGTAACAGAGATGAGGGGCCTGTGGAGTCTTGTGGGATATGGAGGAGTAAGACTCCATCCTGCAGAATTGAGCAGATTTGAGCGTTTATAAAGAAAATCCTGGCAACAAGGCAGAATGTAGTTTGGAGAACACAGGGACTAGAATCTGGAACATCGGGTGGGAAAGACTTCAAGGTGCCTGTATGAGACCACAACAGCCCGAGTGTGATGCAGAAGGTCTGGTTGGCAAGTAGAAATTGCCCTTTATATACCAACCATTTCCATGGAAGCCATGAGGGACAGAAGTTCTGTATTTCTAGAATCCTGCCTGGACCCCATATTTTGCCTTGGCCAAGGAGGCAGAGAGTGTCCTGACACAGATCAAATTGTTTGTTGCAGAAATGATATGATACAGACATGTGGAAGGTGAGGCTGAGGGAGTCCATGATCACGACATACAGGGGTAAAGGCTTCTGGAAGAATGACTCCAAGCAACTGACAGGAAATGTATCAGTTCATGGGTGACAATGAAACACTTCAGTTTTAATTGTGGGCAACCTTCACAACATTGTAATAATTAACTTTATTTCATGTAAACACCCGAGAGAAAACCTCTACTTGGAGCCAAGAATTTTATGTAGCAAAAAACTTTATGAGTCTAATAGAAACAAGCCCAGGTCCCACTTGAGAGGCAAATATCGTTCTTCTGAAAATGCCGGCATTTCCCAGACATAAATCATAAGCTCTCATTTTGATTTTATCCTGATGCATTGGAAGGGAGGTATATTCCTCTTATAATCTTTTCAATTTCTCCTCATTTTGTCCCGTACTTACTCTTTTTAATCTGAAGTCTGTCAAGACTGGAACTATTTCATGAACTATAAAACACAGCAGCAAAAGATGCAGGAGTTAGAGAATTCTGCCACGTGGCTGAAATACGCCTTGGCGGTGCAGCCACAGTGATAAGTCACAGGCGAGTGATGCCACGCAGTGAGCGTCAACGCGTCCCCTTCTCTCCATGTGTGTCCCCACCCTAAACACTTGATTTTGGAGGAGACAGTGTTAAATCTCAACTTGCACTAGCAGGCATATCCATGCATTGTGCTATGGAGAGCCAAGGTAACTTGTATGCACCTTGACGTTTTGCAAAGCTTAGCCACAGCACCCGACCCCAGAACTCTGCATCACGGTTGAAGCCACATGCCAGGCATCAAATATGTACGTGTTGGTTTCTAAAGAGCGTTCCAATAAGGAAAATGTCTTCCTATATGGGTGAGAAGGTGCCCCCAGGAGTGGATGCTCTACCGTGTCCTGCCCCAAGGTCCTCAGTCTGTCTTCCCATCAGTCAAATAAAGGTTCAGGCCAGATGGCGTGCACACCTTCCCTGTGCCACTGAAACCCTGTTAGCACCAAGTCAACGTCCATGACTCAGTCATTCCACATGTATTCAAGGACAGATTTTCTGTGACACACACAGAGCTTCCATGGTCCTCACGGCACAGTCCTTGCTGGGCCCCAGAGGGCAGCTGGACACAGTGCACGAGCACATCTGTCCTTGCAAAGTAGGGTAAGCTGGCCAGCTTGGCTGTGGTGGACATGGCCACTCTCTCTGCCCTCGTGTCCTCCCGGCCGCCCTTCCGTTTGTGTCTGGTGGTGTTGGAGGGGTGGCAGGTGAGCACTGATTCAACTGAGTGGGAAAGGAGCTTCGACAATCTGGCACTGGTGTGGTGGGATCCACGCCCGTGGCCCCATCACTCCTTCAGACACTTGAATCACTGTTGACCTTCCCAGCCAGTGCAGGAGGCTTCCAGAACAGCCATCCACCACCCCTCCCATGGCCTGTGACTGTGAGCAGCGGTACCAGGTAGGTCAGTTCAGTGTGGAGTGTCCTGGGGACCAAGGGAGGTGGGCAGCAGAGGGGATGGGCTTGAAATGCTAGGCCCAAAACCCTCTGAGGAACTGTCCTTCTGTTTACACTCAGGGACCACAGGCAGGTGTCACACTCATCTCAGTGAAACACGGGTTTTCACCTGTCGAGAACATCCTGTCACGAACACAGTATATTCAGCGACACACACATCATATACACGGGAAAAACACACACATAGCATACACGTATGGGGGGAGGTGATGGAACGTGCAACGTGACCTGATCAGAACTTCACATCAGCTGCACCGGCTGGCGCAAGAGAATGTGTGCTCTTGTGCACGGCGTCCAATGTTGATATGTGTCAATTAACAGCAGCAAAAGAGTATTCCGTGCATCTGTGGAAACTGAATTTTCTTTCTGTTATCTCTGCAGAAGACAACATTAAGATAGAGCTGGACATCAGCACATGAAAAGGCAGTTAAAGAATATGCAGAAAAATTGGGGGAAAATCGATGTCTGCTGGCAAGTTGTTCAGTGGAAATGCTGTGTGCCGGGCATGTGGGTTTTGTACGTCTGTGTGTTTGTCTGAACTTAGAATGCGCAATTGGGGGACTTCGTTCCACATTGCAAATGAAGCTGTGCTTTCACAACCCTTTCTCTTTTGTACTTTGGCATTTTCTCACCAAGTGCTCCTCAGGTCATTTAGGTGCTGGAGCCCGAATCCACCCCAAGCGTGTTTGTGCCACCAAGAATTCAGACATGTAGACAGGATGGGTCCGAGGGGGCCCAAGTGCCTCTGCTCTGTACCTCAACGGTGTACATTGCAGTGACAGGACGGCTCTTGAATCCCCTCACATGGTTCATGTGAAGCGTGCAAGCCATCAGGCAGAAGAGAAGCAAAAGCGGCCTGACGCAGGTCATATCTCTTTGCAAATGCGCTGGCACCCCCTGCTGTCAGGTGCCCTGTGGTGCAGGCTCTGCGGTTCCCCAAGAGGGCCGCAGCACCCGCCGAAGTGCCGACTTTGCCAGGTGGAGCCTGCTCTTGGGAGTTTCGAAGGGACACACGTGTTTTCTTCCATGTGTGGGAGGACCGTTGGTTGCATGCCCACACCTTCCAGACCTCCCTCCCCCTTTCTGCCTCTCCCGCTCAAGCTTCCCTAAAGCCCTGATGGTCTGGGGCAGACAACCGGTGGGCTGGGGTCACATAGGAGGAGCTGTGGGCCGAGCGTCTCAAGACACCATTCAGGTAGAGGAGAACATCAAGGAGAGCCCAGCCTGGGGGCAGCCAGAGCTCGAAGGGGTCCATGAGCACCCTGGGCCTGGCCAGGTCACTGTGGGAGGACCTGCAGGTGTAGAACCATAGGCGTCACCTGTGGCTGACTGAGCCCCCATCATAACCTGGGCCTGATCAGGTGTGGCATGTGCAATCTGCAGGTATAGACCCATAGGCATCACCTGTGACTGATTGAGACTCCTGCTTTATGCCCTCTTATGGAGGCCAGATCAGTATGAGCTCACTGCCCATGGCAGAGTGGGAGATGGGTTCAAATCCCCAAGGTCTGTCTTCTTCCCTTACAGGGCCGTGGGGAAGGAGCTAGCTCTTTTTGAGTCTTTGTGTGTCTGTGAGTGTGTGCTATTTTTAAAATAAGTGTAAAAAATTTCTCCCATTTCAGAGACCTTGAGAGTGAAGAGTGAACATGCATGTGGGTTACCTGAAGCCAGTGTGCATTGCCTGGCCAGGAGGTGCAGCTCTTTCTCACCCTCACAACAAACACCGTCTCTGACCCCGTGAGGAAGCACCACCACGCTGGGTGACAGGAGTGCCGCAGCCACAGTATGGACGCGTGTGCTGCAAATGACGCATGCAGTATCGTTTGGAGACACAGCCGCTACACCGCCGCACATGGCTTCTGCCATCGGAGCTCAGGGATGCGCCCACGAGTCCTCCATGGTGAGGCCCAGCCCTCTCTGGGACGGCGGAGTGACCCACGACTCCTCTTCCAGGTGTCAGCATGACTCCCGCCCACACGCCCCAACAAAGAGCCCACTGATCCCTTGCACAGACATGCCGGCCCTCAGCCACGCGGCTGCCGTCCATCTTATTAAGCAGAGATTAATAACAGGGTATTTGCGGCACGTCTGCGGCTGTGCGACACTGCAGCATTCATTCACTTCAGACCATAGCGTTGCAGAACAACGGCGCCTTGAGGCTCACAGCTAGATTTATCACTCCAGGCGGCGGCCGTGAGAGTGACTGCAAATAGAAAAAGGCGCTCCTGGAATTGGTTATGTATGGGCTGCTCAGGACCTGACCCCAGGACTCGGCCGTGCAGCTTCCTGTAAATGGGCGCTGTGGCCAGCAGGCCTCCCCAGGAGGTGGCCATCGATGCCATGGCCGGAGTCATCTGGGGCTGGCCAGCCTCACACCCATAGCATCTGGGGCCCAGCCCCTCCGTCCCCAAGCTGCAGGCGGCCACACGGGCCCGGCGCTGACAAGATTTAGGCCCCGAGGAGCCCACACAGTCAGGGAACTCAGGTCTCCTTTTCATCATTGTCCCCACAGCACAGCAGGGGTCTCCCAAATAGCCTCTGTGTCCACAACTACAGGCTGCTTGTATTTTCTGCAGCTCAGGCTCCCTGTCACAAGCAGATTGAGATGGAAAGAGTGTCCAACTACCCAGCTGCCACCAGACACAGATAAGAGCTCGTGAAACACCTGTTGCCGGATGCAGTTCTGTCACCTTCTGCGGCTTATTTCCCTCTTTCTTTCTTTCTTTCTTTCTTTCTTTCTTTCTTTCTTTCTTTCTTTCTTTCTTTCTTTCTTCCTTTCTTTCATTGTCCACCAGAAAAAAAAAAGTAGCACACATGGGGTAATTCCCAAAACACCTGGACTTACCTTTTGGAGGGCTGCCCCTTGAAGTACAGATTTCCCAACTAGGTGAGTGTTCTAGGAACCCATGGGCATCAGTGGACCAGCTAGCATTGTTGTGAGAGGCTGTGTTTGGCTTAAGTTGATTATTTTTGGAGGTTCTTTCAACACATTTGACCATTTCATGGTGGGTGATTTATGAGCCCATCCGCCCACACCAGGCTGAGTGTCCATGCCCCACCCTCCCTATTTACCCAATCTCACCCCGAAACAACAGTTTTTTGTTTCTCCAGATTAAAAAAGTCCTCAAAGGGAGATATTTTGCCAATGTGGAAAAGGTGAAACAAAAAAAGGCAGAAGCACTGAAAGATATCAAAATGGATGAGTTCAAAAATTATTTTCAGCAGTGGGAAAATCGTCTTGATAGGTGTGTGGCATCAAACAAAGAGTACTTTGAAGGTGACTCAAGTTTAAACATGCAAGAATAAATGCACCATTTTTTACTAATTAATTCCAGGAGTTTTTGGGGTTCCCCCTCCTGTATTGCATGACATGCTACCAGTTGTTTACAAGAAAATAAAACATATAAGGAGCGTATTGAGGCTGGGCATGGTGGCTCACACCTGTAATCTCAGCACTTTGGGAGACCGAGGCAGGAGGACTGCCTGAGCCCTGGAGTTTGAGACCAGCCTAGGCAACGTAGCAAGACCTCTTTTCTACAAAAAAATAAAAATAATTAGCTTGACATGGTGGCAGCTATAGTCTCAATTACTCGGGAGTCTGGGGTGGAAGGATTATCTGAGCCCAGGAAGTCAAGGCTGTGGTAAGCTGTGATCATGCCACTGCACTCCAGCTAGGTGACAGAGTGAGACTCCCTCTCAAAAAAAAAATGTATTGAAAATAACATTCTGATATTCCTTCTGCATTCCCAATAGTGATAGTAATAGTAATTCATTCCTTCTTTAATGAAAAGAAGTCCTTTTATTCACATCCTGCCAGGTTTCCCTGCTAGAAAGAGACTGATGTAGTGCTGGGAAGGTTTGTAGAGCTGGTGAGTATTTAAAAAGTGGTTCATGCCCAATCCAGCCTTTTGCAGTCAGCAGGAGGTCTGCCCCATCGCAAGAGCTATCATGGGAGGGGTTTTGGGGCAGCGTGCTAGGCCGGGAGGGTACAGGGAACTACTCTGGGCTGTGTTCACAACACACATTCCAAGCACTTTAGATGACAGCTGGAAGCCTGGCTGCCTGAGGCCTCTCTGTCTGATTCTGTCTGATCACCTGTCCGAGGCTTTTGCTTAACTTCTTCCAAATAAAAGCCACGCCCTCCTGTCACACCTTGCTTTCCCTCAAATGGAGCTCCAGATCCTCTCCCACCTCAGCCTCACAAACGGGGCCCTGAGATGCCCTGCACACTGCTCTGGGCCCTCCCACCTGGAGCTCTGCCTACTGGGGGTCCACGGGTCCCGGGCCTTTGCCTCTGCAAACCCCCGGGCAGCAGGGGCCTCGGGCCTCAGTGTTTCCCAAGCGCACAGGGTCCCGGTCCTCCCAGGTGCCAGCATCCACGCTGGCACACTCTGACCCTCACGCAAGACATCTCATCCATGGTGGGTGCTGATGTCCGCCTTCCTTTTGCATCCCTCCCCGCGACACTGGCAGCACCACACATCATGGGCGCTCCACGTCCCACGGTATGTCTCAGGAGATGGGGCACCAGGCTGGCCTTTGTGACTCCACCTGTTTGTGTTTCTTTTTCAGAGTGCGCCGAGTGGTGAGAAGATGCTGGGTCCTTGAGTGTGAGTCTCACATGAGGGGACTGTGCTTCTTCACGGGTTGGGACTCTTTGCGAGTTGATTCTCCCAAGGGACCCAGTGTTCTGCACCAATGTCCTGTCAAGGGGAGGGTGGCGGCAGATGGGAGGGAACAGGGCTTCCTCCCTCCCTGAAGCTTCCTCCTCAAGGATGAGGCACTTTCTGTTGCCACCGTGTCTTCGATCCCCACACCTGCCACCATCCTCCCAGCCCACGTGCCACATTAGGCTTTTTCTATAACAATCACAGAAGGTTTAACAAGGACTGAAGGGATTGGTGATGATGTCTCATTTCATTAACACCTTCCTAGGATTTGTCGCTTACCTCTGGGCCTGTCTGGGAACTATCCACTCAGTGTTTTCCAAGTCATGAGGGCATGTGAATACAGGTTTTATAGGTGAATAAGCTTGTAAGAGAAAGGACTTGTGCCCTGAAGCCCACAGCAACTGTCCCAGGAGGGTCTCGGCATCCCTCTCCTCCCTCTCAGAGGGATGGGGAACGTCCTCCAGGACACCCACATCCTGGACCACCCCGGAACCTGTGAGTGTGTCACCTTACAAGCACAAAGAACTTTGCAGATGGGATTGAATTAGAGCTCCAATCTGGGATGCCCTGTGAGGCAGGAGAGGATCTGGGCTGTCTGGGTGGGACGGGTGTAACCACAGGTTCTTATGACAGGGGGCAGAGTGTCCAGGTTGGAAAGAAGGGCAGTGGCCACAGACTGGGAGTGACCATCTCTGGACTTGGAGGAAGGCCCAGAAGCCGAGGGGGGAGGTGCCAAGACTGCTAAGGTGGGAAATGCAGGAAAACAAATTTCCCCCCAAGGCTCCCGAAGGAACACATCCTGTCGATAATTGATCTTGGTCATGACCTCCAGAACCATGAAAAAGTGAGCAAGTCATCTGTAGCCAAGTGCTGCTGTGTGTGTCTTTAGGAGAAAGGCGTGTGCGAGGTTCCGGTGACCCCCAGGACGGGGCTCCTGTGTGGCATCCAGTGTTCCAGTCAGATCTTGACTCTGCAACTTGGATCCCCACTCCCTTTCAGCCTTGACTCCCTGTTCTGTGTCAGAGCACAGGAGGCACCTCTGGGGACACAAGTGCCATCATTACCAGAGCTTGAAGGCCACTGCCGACACAAAGGACATCTTCTCAAGAGTGTCAGATCAGACAGGACACTGTCTAAGCCCTCCCACCTTTCCTTCCCCCACACCGTCTGAGTGCCTCAGAGAATATGTAAAATCTGACTTGTATCATGCGTGGGGGGGATCAGAGGGTGCAGGGAGTGGGCTGCCCAGCCCAAACCATCTTGACGGCAGATTTTAAATGCAATGTCCAAGGCACCACCAGACTCCAAGGGGGACGTCACAATAGATTATCCGGCTGGGCGTGATGGCACACACCTGAAATCTTGAGCTTTGGGCGGCTGAGGTAGGAGAATCTCTTGAGCCCAGGAGTTTGAAGCTGCAGTGAGTTATGATAGCACCACTGCACTCCAGCTCAGGTGACAGAGAACCTGTCTCAGAAACAAACAAAAACAGCAAAGTAGATTATTTAATAAAAGGGGCTAATGAGGAGAGGAGTAAGGAAATACTCTGAATAAGTGGGAGGAGCCAAGTGTTTGTCATCCTACTGGGCCCCCTCGAATGGCCTTGGGTTGTGACCACTCTAGATTAACTTGCAGTCCAGCCAACAGCACAAGACTCTAGTCCTCCCATTTCAGCCCTGAGGGATGGGGCGGGGTGGCTGTGGACCTGGGACCAGAAGGGAGGTCGGGTTAGGTGCCAGGAAACACCAGGTGAGTCGCAAATCACCTAGTACCAGGAATTCAGGTGCTCAGGGACCCTGCAGCCAGTGGCCACGTACAGGACAGCCCAGTCCAGATCTACCCAGAAGGAGCCGAGGGCGGCCCTGTAGGAAACAAGACCTCCTCCAGGGACAGATGCTGCTCAGGGGTGCCCTGGGGCATCAGCCCACTTTCCACCTGGATCTGGGGATTGACACATGTCACTTCTGCCTTGTCTCCTCCCTCCCCTCGTGACCTTGGGTAGTTCTCGAATTCTGCATGTCTCAGTTTCCCCTCGTGCAAAGAGGAATTCTTGGGAAGAGTAACTGAGCTAACAATTGCATCAGGACAGATGTGTCAGTGCTTAGCATGTGGCAATGGGTCGTCAGTGTAGGCTGTTGTTACTATTGTATTCTGGAGTTCAGGGTCAAAGAATTTCCAGAAGGAAGGTGGCCTCTTGATGCTGGACCCCACCAGGTGATTCCCAGATAATGACGTCCTCCACAGTGAGGTGGGAGTCCCTTGCCTGTGACTTTATAAGGCAAATAAGGGTGTGTTCTTCAGATTTATCTTTTCACACTCTAAAAAGCAACCTCATTTCTACCATTGTAGTGTCTATTAAGTTCGTGTTTATCCTGTCCTTAAATTTTTCCAATTTTTCTTGTCTATTATGGTCATGCTATGTTTTTAATTTTTTAATCTTTTCTGTTTTGTGGTTATATATTTTTTATGATTTGAATGCATTAATCCCTGGAAGGAAAATCTTACATTGAAATCCCACCTGTGCTGTGAAGCCTCCTTGCAAGTGTTTGAAGGCTCTGACCACCACCACCCGGTTGTGCACTTAGTTACTGACACCTCTCTCCCCAAAAGGACTCAAATCTGCTGAAAGAATTCCAAGCAATTAGATCTGCTTAATTTCTGCTTACAGCAGTCACATCAGCCTTCCCCAGCAAACCACACTGGCTCACACAGTCACCAACCTTGCATTTCTGTCTCATTTCTGGGAACCAACTTGCCCATGTCGCCTGGTGCGTTCTGGAGACCTGCTCACCCACAGAGTCGTTTTGACAAACCCCAGAACAGAGGTCGTGACACATCCCAGCCAGGCCCAGGAGGCTGCATGGGCCCCCTCCGTCCCATGAATCATCCTGGCCAGCACACACTTGGTGTGAGGCGGAGTCCTACAACTCCTGAGCCCTGATGCCTCTGCTCCCCGGGGCATCTGTGGATGGAGCTGTCCTGAGGGTTGGCCCCTTTTCTTTTCACTCTTCCACCCATGACTCCTGTGTCCTGCGTGTGTCACATAGTTGCACTGAATCTGGCTCAGGCTTCCTCATGACAGGGCTCTCAACATGGAATTCTTTGCACAATGCTCTGCTGTTTCTTTTCCCTGCCTGAGCTCAAGCACCCGCATTTCTGTTCTCTGTGTTTGGACACATGCAACATGCCTCCCCATTGCTCCAGAAAGTTCCCTCTCTCCCTTACCAGCTTCCCTTGCTTGCTATATTAATCTTGCTGAGTGCCATTGCTTTTGAACACACAGGCTTTGGGTTGGTGATTTGCCTGGAGATTCTAAAAGTTTTCAGGAAAGAAAACATTCTCCCTTTTTTTCTGTTTTATTTCTTTCCTCAGCATCACCCTTAACCAATTAATGACATCTTGCCTTGATTTCGTACAATAGACATTTAAAAAAAAAAATCTTTCTGACTCTGAACATAACATGATGATTTCTTTCTCTCCCTAGAGAGTTGAACTCCACTTTTTGTAAAACTGAGTAACTTGCTGGAACAAGCTCTGGCGTCAGAATTCTAGGTTTGAATAAAAATGCTGCCGCCTTGGACAAGTCTTTCATTTGCATATTATGAAAAATCGCATTGTGCATCCTTATTTATTCTCATTGAGTCATATCAAATCATTATTGGAATTTGTGAAAGAAGATAATATCCATCATTTAAAACCATGAGACAGTTCGAGCCAATGAATTATGATAACACCGCAAACCCATACTTCCCAAACATCACATCTCTTCCTGGCGCAGTACCCGGATCTCACCACTGGGCGGTGCCGGAGACCCGTCTCTCGTGCACGGGTTCCGGTCTCCAGTTACAAGCGGCTCTTGCGGTTCTCTCAGTTCAATCTGCCTCCTCCACAAAGGTGCGAACCCGAGAGTCAAAGTATGTGGTGTTGACCACCGTGTTGTTGCCACTTGTCCTCCACACCGTGCTCTGGTCTGCTGTTGATGAGTGGCATGGCAGAGCAGGTGGAGCTGCTGACACAGGTCTGGACTTCCTTTTCCAACAAGCAGGACCTTCCTTCCTCCCCTCCTCCCTCTCTTCTTCCCTCCTCCCTCCCTCCTTCCCCCTCTCCCTCCTTCCTTCCTTCCCTCTCCACTTCCCTCTCTCTTTCCTTCTTTCCTTCCCTCCCTTCCTCTCTCCCTTGCCCTCTTTCCTTCCCTTCTTCCTTCCATCTCTTTCAGAGGAAGAGGTGATTTTCAACACCAATTACAATCTCTCCTTTGCAATCAGGGTCCAAGTGTCTTCAAACACTCCCCTGCGATTTCTCTTCTACCCTACCCCCTTCCCCTATTTTCATGTTCAATTTCTACTAGAAAAACTCAGTCTGTCCTAAGTCCAGCATTTCCCACAGTCTCCAGTCCCTGCTCTGGGTGGGTCCTCCCATCTCTTGCTGAGAGTGTTGATTGACCCCAGACCTGGCTCCTGCTTCCAACTCCCCCCCAAATGCTCTCCTCCTTGCTGCTCTAAGAGTGACCTCTGAAATGCAGACGTGAGAGCCCCGCCCCTGGTTCCAGCCATAGGGTGAGCTGGAGCTCTGGGTCTCCCACAGCAAGGGCCAAAAGCCAAGCAGCATTTCAGGCTTCTCCCTTCACAGCATGAGGCTTCTGGCTGAGCATGGAGTCCTGGCTGTTGGGCGTTAACTTCAAGGAGCCTGTGTTCCCTGTGAGAAGGGGATGCTGCAGCCTCAGGCCCAGGGGGCTGGCAGACCTAGACCTGGCTTAGAATCGGGACCTCCCAGCATAGCCACGGGACTGACCAAGCCTTTCTACTGGCCCTGGTGGGCGTGAAACACCCTTCCACGGTACTGTCGGGGAAGGAAATGGGATCCCAGTGAGAAACCAGTGTACGAGCCCATCCCGAAGTGGGCTGGAAGCCTGACTTTTTACTACAGCTTACTGGGAGGATCCTCGTCAAAAAATTAACACACAAATCAATTCTAAGCCAGGAATATCCCTGGGGCACGTGACAAAGCAAATACAATGTCAGTCTGAGGGGCTCTTGGATAACCAGGTGGTATCTTGTACCATAAAAAAAGGAAAAAGGAAACTGAAGAAAAAAAAACCCTCACAATAAATACTGATAACCGCGTATGGAAGCAATATACCACAATCAAAAACCCATGGATTCAGTAAAAATTACTAGCCACAGAACAAACATAAATGAAAAAAATAATAGAGACCTAAAACAGAGGTGTTGAAATTGTTAGAGAAATAAACAGTAGTATAAAAACTATAAAAAATTATCATTGAAAAAAAATCAATAGGCAGATTTGAAGGGGAAAAAAGCACCTGATATTGGCACAAGAACAGGCATATAGACCTATGGAACAGGATAGAGATTCCAGAAGCAAAACCTCAATTTCTCAGCCAACTCATCTTCGACAAAGTCTCCACCAACAACCACTGGGGAAAGGGGAACCTATTCAGTAAACAGTGCTGGGAAAACGGATTGACCATACGCAGAAAATTAAAACAGGACCCCTACCCATCACCATACACAAAAATCAACTCCAAATAGATCAAAGACCTAAATATAAACTCCAAACTTTAAAAATCTTAGAAAACACAGGATACACCTCACAGAAATTGGAATAGGCAACCAATTCCTGATCAAAACCCCAAAAGCCCACGCCATAAGATATAAGATAGACAAGTGGGACCTCACTAAACGGAAAAGCTTCTGCAAAGCAAAATAAACCACCACAAAATCAGGGAGGCATCCCACAAAATTGGGAAAAATATTTGTCAACTGTATATCTGACAAAGGCCTAACATCCAGGATCTATAAGGAATTCAAACATGCCAAAAGAAAAAACAAGCAGCCTCATTAGAAAGTGGGCAAAAGATATGAATAGACACTTCTCAAAAGAAGACATTCGAACAACCAACAGATACATGAAAAAATACTCAGCCTCACTAATTATCACAGAAATATAAATCAAAACCACATTGAGATACTACCTAACCCCCAGTAAGAATGGACATCATTAATAAAATAATGGCAAGGATGCAGAGAAAAGGAAATGCTTCTACCCTGCTAGTGGGAGTGCACACTAGTTCAGTCTCTATGGAAAACTGTGGCGATTCCTAAAAGAACTAGAAATTGACCTCCTATACAATCCCACTGTCTCCATACGGGGCTGTACCCACAGGAACTCAAATTATTCTATAAAAAGAATACCTGCACACGCATGTTTATTGCAGCACTATTCACAACAGCAAAAACATGGACCCAACCATGCTGCCCACTGAAACTTAAAAAATATCGTACATACACAGGATGGAATATTATGCAGCCATAAAGAAGGGCAAATACATGGACTTTGGGTGAATTTAGAGTATATAATACTCCATGATCTATCACAGAAACAAAGAACAGAATACCGAATGTACTTACTCATAAACGAACCCTGAACATTTGCCATCATACTATAAGAAAGAGATTTATAGTAGCAGGATACTGCCAGTATGGGGATGGGGACACAACATCAGTAAGGGTACCTGATCTCAAACCAGGCAAAGTGGGGACCAAAGAGAGGCCCAGTCTTTACCTGTATGATGACCACTTGTATACCTCATCCTGAATTGTACCCCACATCTTTAAAATAAAATAAATTTAACATTTTTTAAATTAAAAAAGTAGAACTTCCATAAATGAAAATGGAGTTATTAAAATTTTTATTTTTTATTTTTTTAATTAAGTGAATGTATAAGAAGCAGAAGAAGGAACTAAGTTTGAAGGTCACCCAGAGAGGTGATCAGGAAGGCAAGACAGTGGTAGTCAGGATGGTGGCCATTCAGGTCTCTCTGTGGGGCGCTGGGTGGACTGAGCCCCTTCCAAGCCCCGGACCCACCCCAGACCTGCCCGGCAATTGGATAGAGGCCGCAGGTCTCTCACTCTGCTTCTGGTCAGCAACTAAGCCAGGTCAGGGCACTGTGGTGAGCCCATCCTGGCAGCATGCAACCCCACTGGCTGGCCCTCCACCATTTGGCTGAGTGTGGCCAGGACAGGGGCAGCCTGTGTCCCCCCCACCCAGTTTAACTCATTCCTTGGAGCCAGGCCTGAAGCTTGCCCCTTCTTGGGTTCCCCCACACTAAGTCCCCGGAAGAGCCTGATCCCATGCTTTAATTCCATATGAATGTATTTTCTTTTATGTCTTTGAATGTGATGTTAATACTTCCTTTAAAGTCACAGTCTACTGATGGCAACATCTAAGTCTATCTCTATTTAATGAATTTCTCTTGATATTGGATCCTATTTTTCTGTTCTCTTGAATCTTGTGCACTTTTTAGTTCTATTCCAGACACTGCCAATATTCTGCTGTTTGGACTCTGAATTCTGTTATATTCCTCTTAAAAGTGTTTTGTTGCTTTGTTGTTGCTGCTGTTGTTAGAGTGGGTTATTCCCCTGCCTGTGGGAGGCAGGTGGAGCTCAGTTCAGTTCTTTCATTCTTAGCTGGGCTGCTTGAAGTCTGTCTTGCGTCCACTTGTCCTGGGGTCATCCAGATATTAGGGCAGGGTCTCTCTCTCAGTCAGATCCCCCTCATTTCCTGTCTGTGGTGACTCCCCTCCCCCAGGCTGCCAGGTTCTTCAGATAAGGACAGCAGGCCGCTTACTGGCGCTCTAACTGTTCCCATGGCAGGCAGGAGCATGGCCTTGGGCGGGCAGCTGTAGAGGAAGGATAATCACAGTGCGATTCCTCTCCTCCAAGTGCCTATCCAGCTCCAGAATCTTGGGGCATGATGAGAACTTGTCCTACTCTGTGCTCCGAGCCATAAAATGGGGAACTCGCCCATGCCTGTAGTGCTGGAGCCAGATCATGTTGATTTTTGACAGTCCATTGTTCAACATTCTGTCATTTCCACGCCAGCTGTAACATCATCTGTAGCTTGAAATCTGGCTTTAATCAAACCGGATGAGAGTATCTATACTATAGTAGTTGGCAAACTTTACAAGTAGAATCTCTTTTTTTGCAGGGAGGGGCAGTTAAGTACACTATTGCTCAATTCCATTTGCCATTTTCTTCCCTCACACTTTCCAATCTTAGGTTGTGCTCCAGGCAGTTACTGCATGTCTACGGGTGTGTGTGTGTGTGTGTGTGTGTGTGTGTGTGTGTGTGTTAGCAGTAGTACTTTACAAAAATCAGCCTCACAAGAGAACTAGTAGTCATCATCCAAAGAAAGCCGTGTCTTCCAGGAGCCCACTGATCCATCGTCGCCAGCAAAGCCCTTCAGTCCTTCGCGGGTAGAGAGCCGCTGTCTCTCCTCTGAGTGTGGCTTGAGTCTCTATTTCTACAAAAGGCTCTTCTGATTCCATTAACTTCTCTACTCATTTCTGAGATGCTAATTTTTGGTCTGATCAATTTCAGTGCTTACAGAAGGGCTTTCTAATTAACGTGTGCCTTAAAAAGTAATATATTTAAGCATATATTAAAACTAAAATGCATGTATGCCCATCCATAGGAGAGGGGAGTTTCCCACATGCTCTCTCCACAGACTAGCTCATTCGTCTTAAGAAACACATACATTTTCAAATCCCAGAGGGTACCCGTCAGACTCTCATATTTTGGCATGAAGACTAAACTTAACTTCGTGTGGTGCATATATCATTCCTTCACTCTTTTCTTCAAAAATAATTATTAACTGTTTGAATACTATGCAAATATATTCTTAACTCACTACAAGAACTTATATACCCTTAAGTAAAGGAATCCCTCCATGTAATGACCCTAGTAGGGAAACTCACTAGGGAGAGTGTTCATAAAATGTCTAGCTGTGCAAGTAACACTTGAGCTGATATTTAAAGGCCAGGCATGGTGGCTCAAGCCTGTAATCCCAGCATTTTGGGAGGCCAAGACACGAGGATTGCCTGAGCCCATGGGTTTGAGACCAGCCTGGGTAACTTGGTGAGACCTCATCTCTATAATATATGAAAAAAATTAGTGGGGTATAGTAGCGCACATGTGTAGTCCCAGCTACTTGGAAGGTTGTGGCGGAAAGATCTCCTGAGTCCCGCAGGTTGATGCTTGGGGTGGCCATGAGCATGCCACTGTAATCCAACCTGGGCGACAGAATAAGATTCTGACTCAAAAATAAATAAATAAGTAATAAAGGATGAGAAGAAACTTTAGGGTTGAAGAATTAAGAAATAAACACTTCAGGCAGAAAGAATCCTGTGCTACATTCCCTAAGATAGGAGAGAGAGTTTCAGCCCCCCAAAACAACTAGAAGAAGACTGTGTGGCTGGGGTTTAGTAAGCACGTGATGGTGACACAGACAGGTGAGGTCAAAGGCAGGAAAGGGGGAGTCATGGAACGTGACAGACCAAGTGATGGTCAGATTCTGCAGTGGAAACTCTGAGAGGTCCTTCAGGAGTGGCTAGGCACGATGCACTAGGTAAGGAGATAACCTACCTACCGTTGCCAGAGGATTCTGGAGGACAGATGAGGACCTGGAAGAGTCCAGGGGATCTTCAGGGAGCCCTGCAGTTGCACAGGTAGCAGATTTGCCACTGGGACCAGGTTGTGGCAGTGGAGATGTGGATGTGGACCACAGAGCTGGTCAGTGGACCGTGCCGTAAGAAACTGCTCTGGGAGAAAGGAACACCTCTACACTGCCAGTGGGAATGCAAACTAGTGCAACCTCTTTGGAAAACAGTGTGGTGATTTCTAAAAGAACTAGACATTGACCTTCCATATGACCCAGCCATCCCCCTGTTAGGAATATACCCAGAAGAATTCAAATCATTCTACAAAAAAAAAAAAAGACACCTGCACACGCATGTTTATTGCAGCACTATCACAATAGCAAAAACGTGGAACCAACTGTGCTGCCCATCAAAAGTGAATTAGATTTTAAAAGTGGTACCTACACAGGATGGAATATTATACAACCATAAAGAAAAACAAACATATGGACTTTGCAGCAACTTGGATGGATTTAGAGTCTATCATACTCAGTGATCTATCACAGAAACAAAGAACAGAGTACCAAACAGTCTCACTCATAAATGGACCCTGAACACTGGCCATAATTCTATAAGAAAGGGATTGGCAGTAGCAGGACACTGCTGGGGTGGTGGCAGGGGGAGCCTAATATCAATAAGGACAACTGAACTCAAACCAGGCAAAGTGGGGACCCAAACTTGACCTGTACCATGATTACTTGTTTACCTAATCCTGAATTGTACCCCACAACTTTAAGATAAAATTTTAAAAATTACAAAAAAGAGAAAAAAGAAACTGCTCCAGGAAGATGTGCATTGCTCTATCCCCAAGCACGCCTCCATCAAATGGTTAAGGGGAAGATAAAGAACGTGTGACACCAATACTGAAAGAACAAAAGGAAAGGTGAGGGAATTAGGGGTTTGGTTTCAGAGTTGCCTTTGTTCAAGTACAACCTCGAGATGTCCACTTTCGAGGAATAATCAATGCATCTGGAGATAGACAGGAAGAGGAGGAGCCAACGGGGTCCTCATGGTCTCAGATTGGTGGGACTCTGCTTTGGGCAGCACAGAAGGTAGGACCCTCAGGGACAGCAGCTTCAGAAGAGTAACAAAAGGACATGAAGTGTCTGTGCATTCAGTTTCATGTTGGGAGCCAGCCATGGAGGCCCACTGAGCGTTAGGGATCAGGAAGGGCAGTTGACCCCGAGACCACTAGGATGTGTTCGGGAGCTATTGACCCCATTTCCTCCCCCTTTCTACTCAGCACTAACCAGATTAACCTCCTGTGAGCTCAAAACATAAAAACTCTGAGACCGGGATGAACACAAGCTAACTTTAGAAGCTCATTGCTCCCATTCTTCCACAAACTGCAGCTCTGGTTTTCACACAGCTTATAATTCAAACTCGTGTCACATCTAAGAGCCTTAGTATTGACCACAGGCTTCTGGGTCATGATCTTAGGATTTATAGAAGGTGTAAATTGTAGAATACAGTTTCAGAAGACAGCCATTTTGTTGAAAGAATGTGGCTGGGTTACTTGCAGGTAGCCCACTGTGAACTTTGGACTGGGTCACATTCCAAACATTCTGGGATGGGCCACTTTTGTTTGACAAGTAAATACTTAAGCTTCTAGAGAATTGTTTAACTTGGCATAAATCAATCATCTTAGGATGAAAAAGGTTTATAGAATATGTCAGTCACAGATTAGGTTATCCTTTGTTATGGGATTTTAAGATTATCATATGAAAAGGGTTTAAAGGCAATCATTGATTAAGTTTTCATGGATTAAGGTTTCTGGTGGGTGGGTGATGCCCCTCCCACATCTGACTTTGTATGTAAAAGACCCGTTGTAATTCCCAATAACTCACATCACTTCTGCTCTAGACTGGAGTCCAATCATTCTCTCTCTCTCTCTCTCTCTCTCTCTCTCTCTCTCTCTCTCTTTCTTCTCCCCCCAATCGCCGGCGCTGTCTCCACCTTTGTGGTACCCTGAACCCGGCTGGAGCTGGTCTCCAGCAGTTTCAACTGCTGGTAGGACATTTTAATTGAAAATGCTGAATAGGCCATTGAATATATGACTTGGGCATTCTGGTATGTTATGGGTATGTTATGGGCTACAGAGAAAATTTTGGAACCAGTAGTACTCCCATAAGTTGTGAAGCCGTGGAACCCATAAGATCACCCCACAGTGGTCCTCTTGATTTAGTCACATTTCTGGGCATTTCTTCCCTCTTTCTCCCTTTTCTAGTTTACCGGGTGTAATTGGCTAAATGGATGTGATACCAAAGGTATGTGCAAGTCTTAATCCTTGGAATCTATGACATGAGAGTTGATTGGGAAAAAGTGTCTTGGAAGATATGATTAAAGAAGGACCCTGAGAGAGACCATCTTGAATTCTCAGTGTGGGTCTTACCTCCAATGGCCAGTGTCCTTACAGGAGACAGGCAGGGTAGGTGAGACACACAGAGAAGCTATGGAAAGGAGAGGATGAAGACCACAGCCAGGAAAAGCCCTGGAAGAAATGCTGTCTGCTATGGAAGAGAAAGAGGAAGGAAAGGATTTGCTCCCAGGGGAAAGGGAGAGGGCAGCCCGACTGACTCCTTGATCTCCGATGAGGAGCCCTGAGACAAGGACTTTTGGGGGTTTAAGTCAACCGAGTTGTGTCATTATTAGGAGCAGGAAGGGGAAACCTCCCTTTCAAACTCAAATCCTTGGTGATCCTGGTAAACAGACCACAATTTAAGAAACCCTGACCTAGGGAGACTCCATGTTACCAGGTCAGGAAGGACACTGGGTCAATAGATTTAGCAGAAGAGAAAGCAGGCTGGAGCCCTGGGGAGCAGGAGACCAGTCTGGGAGGAAACAGCTTCTGACCTCTGAGTTGCTTTTGTCTGAGGACAGCCACGTAATTGCACCTTGAAAGAACTGTCCAGCAGAGACTAGATTTTCATAATGTTTTTCAGTCCTTCCAGCGTCATGGCTGTCTGAAATTATAACTAAACACTACCAGCAGGTGAATGTGTCACACAGAAGGAAACTCGAACAATCTTCAAAGGGGAACGTGGTGAATTCTTGAACTGGCAGAGAAGAAGGAAAATCTGTCCAAGCAAAGTTCAGACTCCTGGATGCTGCAGCCCCTCCTTGGCTTCTTATGCCGAGAACCTGTTTCGAGCCTGGCTCTCGCTCCCGATCCCAGCTGGAAGCAGTCCTTCCTTGTCTTCAAAGTGTCTTCCAGATTCCAACCAGATCTGAAATTCTGCCTACCAAGCTCTCACATTTTCACCCTCTTGCCCTTCCACATGAATGGCCCTGTCCATACATGCAAGTGCTTCCCCTAATATTCCAGAGGAAGCCAGAGCCCCAGGCAACCACCCAGCCCCTCACTGCCCTGCCACCAGCACACTCCTGGCTCTCTGTGGACGAGGCTGGAGACCATCATGTGCTATTCCAGAACCTTACCTTGACCCACACTGAACTGCCTTAGATTTCCTTTCCACTGCTTCCTGAAATAGTCACCATTGGCTTGGAAAAATCAAGTGTTTGGGCACAGTGGGCCTTGGGAAGGGGAAGTGGGAAGACAGGAGACATATCCTTGTTGCACTCCCACTGCTCACCGAGGCTAGTCTCCCATTTCTCCTGTGTGACTGTCCACCCATGCTACTCAGGCAACCGTGAAGAACAGAAGTTCAGGGCTTCTGCCAGCACACCAGCAAGCCGTAGTGACCCCAGGCTCGCAACCTGGGCCATCAAACACCTGAATCTGGTTCCTTCCACCCTACCACATCTCCCCTCATCTGAAGACTCTACTGAGAGGGTCTACTTCATACATGGACAAGTGGGTAAGTGTCAGGATACTTACTGGCTGCAACGGAAGCTAGGAGGAAAGGAGTGTCATGAGCGGAGTGGCCGTGGAGAGAAGTGGCATTTCCTGGAATGAGACAGGACCTTTCTGTGAAAGTGACAGAGGATGAGAACAGGGAGACAGCAGGTGTGGAGGAGTGTAGACAGCAGGTGACCAGCGGGGCTGCAGGGCTGCAGAAGTTTCTACGTCATGCTAAGGGTCTGGGTTTTATTCCAGAATCATTATTTATGCATGGGGAGGAAGGACTGGAATATCAAAGACAGAAGAAGAAGCTTTATGAATGTAATGAGAAATAAACATTTTAAAATGAAGTATAAGTTGACTTGGATTTGTGTCCTTTTGTGATATTTAATTCATTATGAAGCCTTCACATAACACAAAATTCAACATCTTGTAAATATCTTTCTCATATATATTTGTCCTTTTCACATTTCCTTTGGTCTATATACCTAGAAGTGACCTTTCTTTTATGAGACATTTTCAACAACAACAAAACCCAGCTTATGCAATCTAACAATTTAGTGTAATAAATCTCTAAAGTATCTCTCCTGAGTTTCTCAGAATTGCTGCCTCTGTTTCTCAAGTTTTGGGAACTAGTCACTTTTACTGTGTTGGTAGGCAACATGGAAGAAGATTGGAAAAGCAAAGACCAGCAGAGCTTCTGAATCTACAAACATCTGTATCACATGCATGACCATTCACCACATTCTGTGGGAAATTGTTCTCTTAGTCATACAGACAGTCAGGAGGAATCCCCCAACCCTGCAGCCCCAGCGTCTGTCATATCTCCTGGAGGGATGCACAGAGATAAAACATCCCACGCACTCTGGAGTGTCCATGCCTCGAAGACAAGGCCTTCCAAAGGACCCCTGGGGCTGGAGTTTCTCACATCAGCATTTTTATTTTCACTGTTTGTTTATTCATTTTAGATTCAGGGGTGCACATGCATATTCGTTACATGGGAGTATTGGGTAGCGGTGGGGATTGGGTCTCAGGTGACCCATTCCCCAGACAGTGAACATTGTGCCTCATAGGTCATTTCTGAACCCTGATCTCCCTCCTCACCCTCACCTTATTGGTGTCCCCAGTGTCTATTATTTCCATCTTTGTGGCCATTTAGCTACCACTTATAAGTGAGGATGTGCCGTATTTGGTTCTCTGTTTCTGAGTCAGTTCACTTAGGATGATGATCTCTACTTCTATCTGTGTTGCATCTTTAAAGCTTGCTATGTGATACTGAGCCCCAAATGCAGGTATCGATCAAAGTATGGTAAGGTAAATGAGGCTTTCTCTGAGCATGACTTAATAGAAAAATACACAAATATTTATGCAAGAGAAGAAAGAAAATGTAAAAAGTACAGGTCTGCTTTGCCTTAGAGAAATTAGCTTGGAAAGGGAAAGGCCCAAAGGTTTAGGACATGTTTGTTATCCCTGTGGCTGGTGAACAGCAAACTCTGTGCATTTCTGTGGCAAACAATATCCTAAGATTTGTTTATGTTCTTATCCCATAAGCTGTAGAGCGGGGGGAAGCACTGACAGGTAAAATTTAGGAGACCTGCAGATCAAACAGAAGGTACCTTTGAGTGAGGAACATCTATGATGAAGAGAGTATTTGCAAATTCACTCAAAATTAAGATTCTTTTTAAAAAATTAATTTATTATTATAAAGATATGGGGTACAATTCAGTGCTAGGTATACAAACATTGATCATGCAGGTACCCTTGTTGATGAGGCATGCCCCTCCCTCCCCTAGCAGCTTCCCCCAACTACCAGTCCCACCCCCTCTTCTCCTGACAGTTTTCCGCTACTGCCAATCACCTTCCCACAGCATTATAATTGTTCTAGGTCACCTTATGAGTGAGAACATATGGAACTCAGTTCTTTGTTTCTGTGATAAATCACTGAGTATGCTCGACTCCAAATCCATCCAATTTGCTGCAAAGTCCATATATTTGTCCTTCTTTATGGCTGCATAATATTCCATTGTGTATATGTGCTACGTTTTTTTTAATCCAGTCCAGCCTTGATGGGCAACATGGTTGGTTCCATGTTTTCTCTATTGTGAATAGAACTGCAACAAACATACGTATGCAGGTATCTTTTTTGTAAAATGATTTGAGTTCCTCCCAGGTATATTCTCAATAGGGGAATTGCTGGGTCATATGGAAGGTCAATTTCTAGTTCCTTCAGAAATTACCACACTGTCTTCCAAAGAGGTTGCCTTAGTCTGCATTCCCACCAGGAGTGTAGAAGTGTTCCTTTTTCTCCACATCCTTGCCAGCATCTGTTGCTGTTTGTTTTATTAATGATGACCATTCTTACTGGGGTTAGGTGGTATTTCAATGTGGTTTTGATTTTGCATTTCTCTAATGATGGGTGAGGCTGAGCACTTTTTCACATGTCTGTTGGCTGCCCGTATATCTTCTCTGAAAAGGCCTTTGTGATTACTCTTTCTGATGCTCAGAAAGCAAAGTATTTATTTCTCATTTGCTTCCCACAAATCCATCTATAATTTGCAGACAACATGCTGAGGAGATCCTCAGTAAGAAGACATTTTTCATAGACTTGTCATTATACAAGTAAGACCTACTATGTATCAGATACACTGCTTCTGTATCACAGAGTACTTTATTCCATCTCAAAATCCCTAGCAAGTCAGGGTCTCCAGGGACCCAAGTATACACTTAGACCCGGGAGAGTGTAGAAGAGAGGAGAACTGAAAGTCGCACAAGCCCGTAGACCACACTGACACCTGCTCACAAAACTGTGCTGTGGAGAGCCCTCACGGTCACAGGACAACCTGCTTTCTCGACCGCTCGAGTCCTCCAAGCGTGACCTTCCTACATAGGCTAACTGGGGGTGAATATGGGTTGCACAGAACAAGTTCTAATTCAGTTTGTCCTGTGAAACAGATGAAGCTAGAGTCACCCCCAGCAGCACCCCACAGCCGACGGCCCCTCTGCATCTCCTCAGCACTGGGCATGCTGCTGTAAGCACAGGCGCTGTTGATGGCATTCTGCCCCAACATGGGGCACACAGCTCGGCCGACATTGTCCCTTTCACTTGTCCACGAGCCTCCTGTGGACACACTCCAGTTGTTCCTAGCCAAGAAGCTGAAGATCTTGCTTGGAGTGGCATCAACACCCCGTGGCAGAGCCTGGTCACAGCACAGCCCATGTGCCCTATTCCCCACCCAGTCAGATCCTGTCCACCCCACAGAATCAACCCCCGCATCCTTTTTTCCTCCAAGTTCTCAGGGCACACTGTCTGGATGCCCCACAGTGCACTGATTCATCTGTGTCAGGCATAGTGCAGGGTCTTGAGGGGCTCTGTGAAGACTAGAGGTCACTGCTCCAAGAGTGACATGCTTGCTGGGAAGGGAAATGCTGCTCATGATGGAACCCCTCCAGTGTGTGTTTCATCCCCCAGGGCTCCTTCATGTGTGGAATCAACACCGAGGGGAGGCCCACCTCCCCTGCCCACCTGAAGCTGTGAATTCAGAGGATGTGGGGACGAGAGGTCGCTTGGAAGTCACCCAGCAGCAAGCCGGAGTATTGGTGTGGACAGCAGGGGATCTGGGAGCCAGGGAGGAGACACCTGATGCTGTTTTTTTTTTAATCTCAGAAGGTTGTGGTTCCTTCGTCTCTCAGAGAAGTTGCCTGTCCACCAGAAGAGACCGGCAAATGTCCTGATACCGCACATCGGATTTCCCCCCTGGGAACTCACTGAAAAGGAGGCCAGCAAGTCCCTGTCACCACAGGGCACCAAGTAAGCTGAGTTGTGTGAAGTTGTCCATCTTCCTCATAATCAAGAATAGCCTTAAAAAGTCTCCTACCAGTTGTGCCATTTTTGTTGTTTTCTGATTTCCTGACTGTGAAGGGGCAACCACGCCCACTGACATGGCTGAGCATCCACCAAGGGGAGGCGACGAGAAGGCAGAGGGACGGAGATTGAGGGAGCAACCTAGGGCCTGAGAGCCTGGGGCAGGGACAACCAGCCACGGAGAGCCTGGGGTGAGTAAGCAGAGCCAAGGAGGACCTGGGGTGGAGACACTGAACCTGGGGGGCCGGCACCAAACTACAGAGCATAAGATGTGGTTGGTCAGGCTGCCCTCCCTGGCCCCAGGCTCTACCCATGGGGTGAGCTGTGTGGGGCAGGCAAGGCGGGGAAGGAGAGGCTCATAGGGGACCAGGAAGGAGGGTGGTTCAGAAGAACCCGGCTCTGTGGCCTTTTGGGAGATGCAAGACTCCAGGGAACTGGTTTCTTCAGGGCTTAGGCACTGCACCCACTGTTCTAAGTGATGGGGGTGGAGGTCTGCAACCTGTTCCCTGAGGGCACACGGCCAGGCGTGGACTCTGAGGGTGCTGGGCACACAAGGGGCTGCTATCCAGGGCTCTGGCCCCCTGGGTCTCCTGCATTGAGGTAGGAGAGAATGGGCACAGGGAGTACTCCCTGGCGACCAGAGGGGCCACACGGAGCACCCCAGCCACAGCGTCCCACCTGCCACGATGCCTCAACACAGCTGCTACTTGGAGGGTGTGGGGATCTGGGGCCCCTCTCCCTTGGCAAGCCTTTTCCCTCCCGTTGCGTCCTGCAGTGGAGTCTCTCAAAGGGTACATCTGCACCCCTCCCTGAGAATGGAAGCTCCTCACTGCCATGGACCTTCCCTGTGCCACGGGGCTGCCATGGCACTCAGACGCTGAGTGTGTGGTCAGTGCTGGTAGACGCTCTGAGATGGAGTGACCAAGAAAATCATGCAGCAGCCACTATGTTTTCAACAAATATTAGCATGTTCTCTTATTCATTCCAAGTTCACCAACACCATAGAAAACCACCGTGATTGTCTAGGTGGGCTGACATCTCCCCACCAGGACACATGGCCACACGCAAGCGGCCCTGAGTGTCATGCTAGCCCTGTGTGCCTCCTGCCTAAGCCGCGCCAGCATGTGATGGGAAGTCAGGTGCTGTTTGAGGCCCCTGAAGATATGAAGGGCTGACAGATGATCTGGATTGACAAAGACAGGAGCCCGTGAACTGTGGGCAGTAGGGTTGTGAGCAGAGTCACTGTGAAAAACGCACCTAACAGAGTGTAAGGAAATTAAGCAAGTCAATAAAGCAGTTGATTTGCCAGGTTAATTCCTTGCCAATAAAGTCTCAGCTTATCCTACGGTCACAGCATCACTTCATTATCATCAGTTAGACTCAGAATATGATGAGATGCTCAAGGACGTAGTCAAGATCATCTTCACCTCCCCAGACACAGCACAATATGGCAGTCACTGTGCTTCCTTGCATCATAAACTGGCATATTGACTTAGCCACCTCACCCACAAGTCCTGTTTCACATCTTGTGATGGGAGCTCTGGGAGAGTGCTGTGGCGGGGAGTGGATCTGCTCTGTGCTCACAGCCACGCACAGCGAACATGGCTGTCTGCTGTGGAACACTAAACAACACAGGGAAATACCACACGTAGTGATGTGGACTCACCTTTTGTTTGGGGTTGTTTGGGGGGGAGAGGATGACTTTTCAAAGAGATCTTTATTTCTCCTATTAAGAAAAAAGTATTCAAAAGATATGAACAAGGCAAAAGAACGACTGAAGGTCCTTTCAAGGTCATGTGATGGCATTTTCCATCAGGCCTGTCTGAGGACTATTTTGTTGTCTAGTAAAATGTGCTTATGTTTGAAATGTTACTTTCTATTCGTTAGGGTTCATCCTCTATAAACTTACAAGTTAATGGGTAGATTTTTGCGCGAGAGTTATAGAAAGGAGAACCCCAAAGGTTGTGACATTATTACCATGTAGGATACTAAAAATTCTGTTGCTAACTTAAACTTATTTCTGCACATTTTTCCTGCTTGAATCTTTATATTCAAATACATAAGCATGAACTTTCTATTTCAGCTTCCCAGATGACCTTTGAGCTCACTTTGCTATGCTGCAGTTTTCTTCATTAAGGAGTTTAGTCCATTTTTTACACATATTCCTTCCGTATTTGGGACTCTGTGGGGGGTAGGGGGAAGATCTGGGGTCTAGCAGTTTCTTTTTGTGAGCTCTTCTTTTTAACTTTAGAGTCATGGGGTGCCTGTGAGGGTTTGTTACACAGACACATGTGTGACGGTGAGGCTTGGGCTTCTGCCATGTCTCATCTGCCATAGTCAGCATGGTACCTGATGCAGGGTCTTGTATCCCATCCCCGCCCCATAACAATGCCCAGTGTCTGTCTTTCCTGTCCTTGTGGGCAAGCCTTAAGAGCACAGCATTGAGTGAGCAAAATAGGAAGCAGGACTGTAACTCTAGCACAGAACCATGTATCAATTACAACACACCCACAATCTGCAATTAATAGCACTAAATATCCCATGTGTAAATACACATGCCCACGCACATATATGAGATGAACCAGAGGGAGGTGTGGGAATGAGACGGAAAAGGAGATGGGGTCTAGCCATGGAGAAGAGATAAAAAATGCAGCAAGAGCCAGACGTGAGGCCACAGGCAGAAGAGCAGTGTTCGCTCATGTCCTGCCTCTGTTGTCTTTGTGCACCAACCGCCGTGAGGAGCTGTGTGTGTGTCTGATAAAGCCCAGTGATGATATAGTAAGTAACTTAGGATGAATCGAGAGCTATAGTCAGAGAAGTAGCCTGACTGCTCAACTTCTTAGCAATTGGTCATTGTGCAAAAGAAAATGATCAGTTATCCAATGAGACGGCAAGGCCTTTAAGAGAACATGAGATCTGTACTTTGTGAAGCTCTGTATGCATTCTAAATGAAGAGAAATGGGAATTTTCAGAGAAATTATAAGTAATCAGTTGGGATCATAACACAGTTACATGTTGTGCATGAAAATTAAACATTTACAGGTTCTTTTTAATGTCCTTCTTTAAGAAATAGAGATAACTGAAAGTGCTCAATAATGCTATTTGATAAGAAGGTCCATCTCATACCAGCTTTGCATGTTCTGGGTAGCCTGAGCCAACATCAATCGCCTGCTGTCCTCAGGGTCTGCTGGCTTGGCGGTGGCTTCTTTGCTCACTCCTGTGTGTCTCCTCACTCTCTGCAGGGAGTGCTGCCAGCCCCACAAGGCTGAAGGCCCCTGACCGTGATGAGGTCTCACACTCAGGGTTGCCGCTCCTTCCCTCCCTGTCTTGGATGTTTCCTGCTTTCTAAGATGTCATTGTCAGGCATTTTTCCTGAGGTAATACATTTCCCATTTCAAATGTTGAAGAAATGGTAAAGACACTGAAGAAAGCAGTCTCTACCACGGTGGGTGCTCTACATCTGTTACCAAACTAAGAGCTTAACATCTAGGATCGCATGACTGTCTCTCTGGGATAAGATATCGTTCCTACCTTGTGATTAGGAAACTGAGACGCAAAGGATGAGTCCTCTGATCAATTCACAGAGTCAATTCCTACAGGATCAAGGATTCAAATTTAGGTAGATATACCCCAAATGCTCACTCTTACACATTATGTTTGAATGGAACCTATTTGGATTTTAAAATATAGTGTGCCACTGAGAGTTCAACCAAAAAACCAAGTCAGTGTGTTGAGTGTAGGTGTACATGTAAGTATGGACATGTGCATAAATATGGATTGCTTATAGGGAACTGGCTCACACAATCATGGGAACTGGTTGAACAATCTTTGTAAGGCTGTTGTTATCAGTCTGACTCTGACACTGGACCCTGGGGTTCGGAGGGCAGGAATTCAGGGAGCGACGGTCACAAGCACAAATTAGAATCTCACTGGAGTGGACTGCAGCCCATGTCCATTCCTGCGGCCTCTGACTTTGGTGTGGGTTTCCTGCAGAATTTGGGTCCTTTGCTAGGAAGTTAAAGACACATATCTGGCCTGGAATCAAAAGAACCGAGAGAGCATCTGGGAAAGAAAGGGCCACAGCAGGACTCATGAGGCAAGTCAGCAGATCAGCAGCAATGTATGTGAATTACAAGATGGCGGCTGCTTCCTGTCTACCCTAGAAGTCTCAGAAGAGTCCTTTCTTGTGGCCCACCATAACAAGACACATACAAAAGGCAGGTCCAGGGAAATGTTCTGTCTGGCCTTTTTGACACATTTCAAAGCCATCAAAATCATATGAAACAGAACTCATGTCAGATTTCTGAATCAGGACAGGTGCTTGCTGAATCTCAGGGCATCATGTCGCATGTGACTGTCTCGGCCATTTTTGGCCATATGCCTGTCCACTGAAGAATCATGAGATTTATGCATTTGAAAAGAAAACTTTATTTCTTATGAAAGGTTACAGCTTGCAAGGTGGCCTTTTGGACAAGCTGAGAAGTGTGTCCTCTGACAGGGACCCTTAGCAGGACTTCAAAGGAAGAAAGCTGAGACGGAAATATACACTGAAGGGGTTGACTAAATACACATATTCAGCAAGTTATAAAAGAAGCTTCAAGTATTCATGAAGGAGGTCCCGACACAGGAACAAACATGCATGTTACATGTGACTCATACTCACTTTGGGGCAGGGACTTGACATTTAAATGTATTATAATTATGACAGATATCTCAATTTTCAAGTTTTTTCAGGGGTCCCCTTGGCCAAGAGGGATCTGTCCAGTTAATTAGAGGGGGCTTGGATTTTATGTTTAGTTCTTATGACTTATTTGTTTCCTCATTTTTATCATTATCACATTTCAAATTATTTCTTATCCAAATGTATCTGTATTCTAGCATATTGGTATTTCTTCAAGCTTATTAATTTTTTCTTCTGCAATGTGTAATCTGTCCTTAATCCCACTCAGTGAAGCTTTCATCTCACATTATTGTTTTTATTTATAGAAATTTGATCTGGTTCTTTAAAAAAATCTTCCATGTCTCTACTTAGTTTTATAACACATAGAATATAGCTATGGTAATAATTTTCATCATTTTATCTGATATTTGTAGCAGTCTTATCAATTGTGAGTTGAAATTGAGTTTTCTTTCTGAATTATTAATCAAGTTTTCTTGCTTGTTTGGGTGTCTGCTAATTTTTTATTGAGAACTAGGCATCTTATTGGGTGCTGGACAATTTTGTAGTCCTATTCTTGAACTTTGCTCAGGGAATCAGTGAGTTACTGGAAAACACTTTGATTCTGTTCCACTTGAGTCTTGATTTGCATATTCTTTAGATGAGACCAGAACAGTGCTCCAACTGAGGATAACATTTCCCCTTACTGGGACAAGCCCCTTCCATGTAGTCCCTCCAGTGCCCTATGCAGCATTAGATTTTGCAGTCTGACTGGTGGGGAGAGGCACTATTCCAGGCCTGGTGAACCCAGGGAACTACTTATTAAAATCCTTTCAGGTGACTCTTTCCCTGGGAATGAATACCTTGTCCTCTGGCAGTTTCTTCACATGCAAGTGTCAATATTCTGAGGAATGCTCCAGGATCAGCCAATGCAGATCAGAGGAGTTCTCACTCTATGCAGTCCCCTCATATCTGGGACTGAGTCCAGTGCCCTGCACAGTCTTCTTGGTGTCCTGAGATTCAAGCTCCATTTCCTTAGCTGAGGGATCACCTGGGTTCTTCTCAGGTTTCATCTTTCTTTGCTGTGGCCTGGACATTTTCTCAAAGCTGTGCACTTTGGCCACTGTAGGGCTCACTGTTTCTCTCTGCTCTCTCAGGGGTCACTGCTCTTTTCTGTTTAATGTCAGTGTCATCTTGAAAACCATAGTTTCATAGATCCCATCTCTTTTTTGGCAAGAGATAAGTTAGATCATTTTATTCCCTTGGCTGAAGCAGGAGTTAACCATTAGCATCCATTTTCTTATGCCTACCTGTTGCTGGTTTCACCAATTGCATCCAAGTTAAAAATGCTGTGTAAGGCATGCATTTCCAACCATGAACTCTGATAATGGCCTAGTAAGAGGTATTCACACAGCAAATACAACAGTGCTGACAAAGACAATGCCTCTGAAGGCTACACTTAGCATAGATACATTTTTAGGAGCAGTAAAGTCTGCTCAAAGCCTTGTTAAACAACCAAAACAACAACAATAAGACAAATGTATAAGTAATCATCTAATGCTCCTTCTGGACTTTTACAAATAAAACAGCATTTAAAGATGTTTTCTGTCTTAAGAAGAGTAGTGGGCAGCTGTGGAGAGCTTATTGTTAGAGTGGGACGTGCATGCAGATTCCATGGAGCATGGTGGATAAGCCAGGTCCTAGAATCCAGCAGGTCAGAGTTAAGACTGAACTCTACCTTTCTATGACATGGGACTTTGGATGAGTTATAAAACATGATAAGCTTCCATATCCTTGTTTTCCAAAAATAATTGTATTGCGTAGCACACAGTTATTGTGAACATGGAGATAGCATGTAAATCTCCTAGTAATAAGAGCACTAGCAATGTTAACTGTTATTCATAATTATATTTGTTTAATAATATTGTCATTGTTTACAATTTTCCTACTAATAATCAGACACAATTCAATGAAAATACTTTTCTCCAAAACTTTTGCATCTTGTATACCCATAATATGTTTTAAGGATTTTTTATTTTTAATAATTTTTCCTGAGTAGGTCATAATTATTTCTCATTGTTGTCTAAATTGGATTGAGATGTGCTCTTGTTCTTTGCCTGTAGGATTTACAGGTGCATCGCTGGAAAATGATTAATTATCATACTTCTTACCCACGATCAATACAGATTTAGCATTTGAATTTGTTCCCCAGTGGTTCAATTGTTAGGATTTTTTTCCCATGGCATCAAGTAGGCTATGTTGCAATATTTATAAA
Organism: Carlito syrichta; assembly: GCF_000164805.1. NCBI lineage: Eukaryota > Metazoa > Chordata > Mammalia > Primates > Tarsiidae > Carlito > Carlito syrichta. The sequence goes on from NW_007190376.1 coordinate 232,069, forward strand.
TCTCACTTATTACACATCAAATGAGTTTAAAATATGATTAAAATGTCTAGACCTGGTTTTCACAGTGTTAGATTTATGTTTTGAGCCAGAAGTGGTTGAAATAGAGGTCAAATAAATCACCTTTGCCTTTCCCATCCAAGAGATCAGATGCAGCACATCAGGGTTTTCAGTGTGTCTGATGTGGTAGTTGTTTTTTTAATTTTTGTTTTCTTTAGAAAAAGGGAAACTTAAATTTTAGAACTTTATTTTAGATTGATGGAAAAATGAAGAAAGCAGTAGAGGAGTCTCACACGCCCCACACCGCTGCCCCAGTTGTTGATATCTTTCATGGCACCGTGGTGCCCTGCTCACAATTAATGAAATCACAATTAATGGCCCAAAGAGGGCCATCCTTCTTTCATGTTTCCTCAGGTTTCCCTCCTGCCCTTTCTCTGTTCCAGGATTCCATATTACACATAATCCTCATGCTTCCTTAGCTGTGACATTCTACATGTCTTTTTAAAAAATGCATTTAAGATAGTTATTAATTATCCCTTGAACCTGTTACTGAAAGTAGAATTCTAACTTCCCGTTTAAGAAATGAATAAAATGTGCCATCTGACTTTGTGTTGTAAAACAGGTATGTACCTAACTTTTGTTGTGATTATTTAAGTTACAGAGCAGTCGTATCCCACGGTAGGAGGTGGGTTTTTGCTGAGTTGGGCCCCCTGAGTCTCTCTGTCTCTGTCTCTCTCTCCCCCTCTTCCTTAATTGAGCCCCCCTCTTCCTTAATTGAGCCCCCCTCTGTGTCTCTCTCTTTCTTTCTTTCTCTCTCTCTGTTACTACCTCCCTCTCTCTCCCTCTCTGTCTCTCTTTCTCTTCCTCCCCCCCCCGGATTAAATCAGCCTCTGTCTCTGTCTCTGTCTCTCTCTCTTTCTCCCCCTCTGCCCCGGGTTAAGTCAGTCTCTCTCTCTCTCTCTCTCTCTCTCTCTCTCTCTCTCCCTCTCCTGTTCTCACACACACTCTTTTTCCTCTTCCCTCTTCTTCCACTTTTTCTTGTCTCCATCCTGCACTCCCCCTCTCCCTTTGATTAATTTTTCTCCTCAGGAGTACATGTTCTACAACCTCTCTGTCAAAAGCACATTCTGCTATTTAAGAATTGGTCTTTTAGTCAAGTTGTTAAAGTTCTGTAAGCTTTGGTTTCCTCAGCTCAGAAATGTAGAAGATGCTAATAGTCACCTTGGGGAATTCAGTCAAATGCAAAGACTGGCCCATGTCAGGAGCTACGAGTCCAGCTTCTACCTCTAGCCCATTCTAGGAACCCCTTACTTTCTACGCTCACAGAAAAGCCTCAGGTGCCCCCACCATGCCTTGGTGAGTTACAGTCACACCATCTCAGGCTACTCACTCAATCTGGCAAAGGTCTGAATCCACAGTCCTTTTTTTCAGACGTTCCTTGTCTTCCCTGACCTTCACCAAGGATGGCCCTAAGTGGTGATGAACTTGACTCTTCACATTGCATAGTCTCTATAAAAAGTATTATTTTCTTTCTGGGTTAAAGACTATGACCTTTATTTTCAGGTTGAAATTTTCTCATGGCCAATGGGTCCCTTGGGACATTCTAAGTTTCTCTGACTGCAAGTATCTGCCTTGCCTCAATTTCTCCATCACAGTCAACATAACTTACTGTCATGGAGTGCATTCCTACTCAGCAGGTCATTCCAGCCACTCCTGACAAGATTTGGATGTTTTTCCTGCTCAGTTCTCCCTTCCAGCATCTTGTCTCTTGTGACAGCAGAGGGACCCACAATCCTCAGATATACAACCAGGGCCTCAGCACTCGCCTGCTACGGAGCATTCACCTTTCACCCATCCCCGCTCCTGGCTACACACCGTGTCCTCCTTACAGCATCAGCCTAGAACAAAATAAGCCACAACTTCCAGTCATCCCCTTCTTCAGACTCAGTTAAGAGAGGGATGGACAGGCTCTGCCATCCCCTAGGACAGACCCTTCCTGCTTTTGGATGACTTTTCTTACTCATGAGTGTCCCACCCAATTGAGTTTGCTTCCATTTCTATTTGTCTAATGAATCAGTTTAAGGTTTGCAGAAACCCTTCACACATTCCACGCATATTTATTGAAGGCCAACTCTACTGCAGACACCCCTCTCGCCCCTGGGGTCAGGGCCTGGCTCCTCTCAGGAACCTCCAGGGAGGTTCACACACATGTGAGGTTGACTTTCCAGCACTGTGAGGCATAAGCCCTCTTTTCATCCATATCTTCTCAATCTAGTTTATCAGACAGAGCCTGGCCTCAGGCACTGCCTCCTCACCTCCTGTTTCCCTGGCAACTCTCCCTCCTGGATGGAGTGGACATGGTCCTCCACTCTACCCTTCCCTGGAGAGGGCCTGATGGACGCACCACAGAGAAAGCTATGTTTCCTTCTTTCTTTCTCATGACATAGAGCCTAGACTCAGTCCTGATCTACTAATTTGATTAATTAATCTATTGATCAATTTACTAGATATATGTTGAGTATAACCCAAATCCAGATCCCCAGTGGAACCTCTCATTGGGTTGTGAACAAGGATGGGCTAGGACGGTTCCCCCTCCTGGTCTAAACACCCTCTGTCTTGAGCCAGAAAGGAGAGAGAAGCTTGCACAGGCAGGCTGTTGTATAATTCAAAACTTGATTGGGAGTGAAAATCTTTAAAATAATAAGTACACAGTTCGCGCATCTCTTGGGGTTGCTTTCATCTCCCCCAGGAGGCTGGGCATCTGGGCTGCAGGAGGGATGGAAGATACAACTAGAAGGTCCACATCATTCCTAAGTCCAGTGCTGGAGCTAAGTTGCCTGAGGAGCTGGCCAGGAAGTGCTTCTCTGCCCGGGTCATGTCCAAGATTCAACATAAAGAGAAAGCCCCTCAGAGTGTTTCCAGCAAACGGGATAAGGAATCTGCAAGTCCAAGGACTGGAGGATCAGAAGGTGGGGAGGGGATAGCATTTTTCATCCACTGTGTCCAGAGCCAACAGCTGGAGGCCAGGAAGATGTGGCTGGCCTGGAGGTGGGAGGCTGCCCAGGCTCACCAGCACCAGGTGTTTTCTGGAGGAAGACAGATGTGGCTCCTTAATCCCAGCTGCCAGGATGCCACACTAGTGCACCACACTCACAGGTTCTCAATGCCATCCACAGCCCGCTAGAAGGACATTTGAAAAGTGTCCCCAGACTCATGGCCGTGTGAACTCAGGTGAGCAGCCCACTTCAGCGAGCTCTGTCGGAGAACCAGAGAACCTAGCCCCATGTACCAAGACACCGCGTGCACTTGAGGAGGGACCATTTCTCCCATGCATTTGGAAGAGAACTATCCTGGGGAGAACTGAGGACGCGGTTGCGTGTCATGTTCTGGGACACTTGATTTTCCTGTGGAACTGCGGCTGAGAAAGGCAGGGTAAATTGCAGGGGGTTCAGAAAAAATGCAGATTGCCAATAAAAATAATCTAGCACCGTCTATCACATGAAATATAATCAGATCGTCCATGAGGGGGCACACACACTATGTGCACAGCCCTTTATTGGCTGTTAAGAAACCTGCCTGATAGTCACATCTCCCATGAATATGTATATCCCTGTTACTTAGCAGGGATGCGTTGTTCTGCTGTTAGATGGACTTAATTTAAAAACTCAATTATAAACTCAAGGTCTTATGAAGAATTGCAATCAATTGTTTACCTTTTCTCTTAAGCCCTGAAAAACAGAACACTGATGAGGCATTTTAGTTCCATTGTTTTTGAGAGAAAAAAAAATCATGATAGAAAGTGTTAGATATTAAAACCAGCTTCCAGAGGAGACTGTGACGCCCCTGCCCTGGGTGGAGGGAACTCCAAGAGGAAGCTGCACTGGCCTGGAGGAAACAGAGAGTGACCAATAACTTGGGTAAGCTCAATTTTACCCAATTTCATTATGCCAAAGTTGTGTACAATTTTATTTTCAAATCAACCTCTCTTAAATTCAATTGTTTAATACAAAAAACTCCCCAAATTAATGTATACAATTTGATGAGTTTGGGGATAAGTTTACAGGCAGAAATAATATTTATATGAAGTCATATAAATATTATTGGAACTAATATTAAGGAACTAAGGGGACATTTAATTAGAAAACTCTTTGGAAGGGAATGGATATTTCTCCTGGTTGAGTGCAATGTAAATATTTGGTAAGTGCTGTAGTAGTGCCAGTGAAATATTAGGAAAAAAAAAAACTTGACAACAAACTAAAGCTAGGTTTTGCTTCTCCTTGGTTTGCAATTATTTTCTTGAAAAAAGAATTAAATGTATTTAATTTTGCATAAATTATATCTCTATCTATCTTATATTGTGAAAGAGAGAGTGAGCTCACCTGGGTTTTATAAAATGGAGAGTAATTGAATAATTGCAAATACCATTTATATATTATTTCATTTAGACTACTTTATTTTTGAAAAACAAAAGCAGATATTATTTTCTTTCTAGTTTCCCCTTAGTTGGTTTAGCAAGAATGTGGTAAACATATGTATAAGAATCCAGCCTGCCATTTGATGTTTACCAAAATGGAATTTTACCTCCCCAAAGCTTGGACCCTCCATGAGGACCCTACACAGAGAGGCCGGTGGTGGCATCAGGGTCCAGGCGCCCGGCAGCTCAGTTGGGAGTGCTAACCTCTGCAGATCCTGCTGGCCCTGTCTACACAGCCCAGGTGTCTCAGGGCTCTGTGAAGAGGCGAGCGTGGCAGAGTGCAGCATAGACGATGCTGAAGTCAACACTGCGTGCACATGTGCAGAGGAGTCGGGGGCCTAGAGGCTGTCTGGGGCAATCTGTCATCAGGCTGTCACCAGGAAGCCAGTGCTACTGCAACCCGTGTCAAGGAGGCTGTTCCTGGGGCCAGAATTTACCCAGGATCTCTGTGCCCATCTATTCAGCTGATCCAGAGTTGTTTTTGCCTTGGAGTTTTTAAAAAATGTCAGCAGCTTTAAGGTACAAGCAGTTGTTGGCTGTATGGGTGTACTATATTGTGGTGAAGAAGTCTAGGCTGTAGGTGACCCGTCACCCCCACCTGTGCACACTGTACCCCATAGGTGGTTTTCAGCCTTCCCCTCCCACCCCCCTTCTGAGCACATTGTCCACTGTACCATTCTCTGTGCCTCTGCAGACCTTCAGCTCAGCTCCCACTTGTAAGTGAAACCATATGGTGTTTGGTTTTCTGTTCCTGAGTTCGTTCACTTAGGATAATGTTTCCAATGCCATCCAAGTTGCTGCAAAAGTCATTATTTCACACTTTTTTTGGCTAAATAGTGTTCCATAATGTCTTATTACCACATTTTCATCATCCACTGATGAAATTGATGGGTATATAGTTTGATTCCACATCTTTGATCAGTATCAGTTGATGGGTATATAGTTTGATTCCACATCTTTGCTGTTGTGAACTGTGCCTCCATGAACATGTGGGTGTAGGCATCTTTTTTGTCTAACGACCTCTGTTCCTTAGGGTAGATTCCTAGTCAAGGGATTGCTGGACGGAATGGTGAGTCTACATTTAGTTCTCTGAGAAATCTCCACACCACTTTCCGAAGAGATTGTACTAACATGCACTCTCACCAACAGTGTCTAAGCACTCCGTTTTTTCCATATCTGTGTCAGCATTTGTTGCTTTTTAACATTTTTAGTAATGGCCACTCTGACAGGTATAAGGTGACATCTCATTGTGGTTTTATTATCCTACAAAATACTGTGCACCTAAATAACACAAGCATGACATTCACTCCTGGATGCATGAGTGCCTCCGTGTCAGCTGAAAACTTGCGTTGTGTTTTTCCTTTAATAGCCAAAAGCATGGCACATGTAAGGGTGCATATGCTCCATCTTGGGGAGCTTCGTGTAGTTTTTGTTGTCCCGTTGCCATCAAGTCCTCTGAGATGAGTGTGACATGTCATCTGAACTCACAGAGGTGTGTCAAAACCTAGACTGCCAACTGCCACGTCTACATGGAGAAGGCTGCTGCACATATCTGGGGGTCCAGCACTTGCAGACTGCCCGGCTGGGGTAAGACCCCTCAGAACCATGGCTCCACCTGGGGTGAGACCCCTCAGGCTGAGGCCCAACCCAGGGGTGACCCCACCAACCATGGCCCCACCTTGGGTGAGACCCCAGGAGCCACTGCACCAACTGGGGTGAGACCCCTAGAACCGCTGCCCCACTGGGGTACACACAGCTGACCATGTTGGAATAGACAAGTAGAGTCTTTTTGCTTTTCTGTTATTTTCTAAATAACTGCTTGAATCCTTCTTACCCATATAAACGATCTTGGATATTATTTTTCAGAATCAAGGAATTTCTTCATATCCTATGGCTTAGATTTTGCCAGATTAGAGGAAAATTGTGGCCACCCTGGGAAGATTTGTTCCTGGAAATGGCCCTTTCCAGTCGTGAGGCCCCTAATCCACAGTGCTTCTTTCTGCCAAGTCCCCACCTTTGAAGGCTGCAGCTGGTGAAAAGATACTCTGCATCAATTAATGCGTTTTTTTCCCCCTCTAAACTTTTTCCTTTTCTATCATTTCACAACCAACTCTACCAGGGCCTGGATTTCAGTTATTAAGAACCATGGGTCATTTTTAGACTATTTTAAAAATGAAGGGAACAGTTTCCCAGGTGTGCACAGTGCTTCCTTCAAGCACAGATGCATTTCATTCCAGAATCGCATCAGCTTCCCTGACCGCCTGTGTACAGCCTGTTGTCCAAAGTTAATTTAGCCGTCGGATGCAAGTGTGATCCCAGCGATGTCTCATTCTTATGGAGACATTTATCGTTTAACTCCAGGAATCTCTGTCATTGAGAAATACATGCTTGTGGTGATGACAGGAGAAATTTGTGGATCAAACATCACTATGAACCCTGAGAATAGGCACCACTGTTCTTTCTCAATTAAAAAATAATTTTTAACAAAATTAGGATAATAGTTTAAAAGACATTCACATTTAATTATGAAAACTGAAATAATGAGGCAAATTCTAAATTTGCATCTTACAAAGGTGATCGTGATACAGCGAGGGATTGTGTGACTGAACGTGGACACATGTGGGTTCACAGTTGAGTTCCCAGCCACCATCGTTGTGCAACTTCAGACAAGTGGTTGATCTCTCTGGACCTCAGTTGCTTCATCATTAAGAATGAGGGTAGGCCGGTCACGGTGGCTCACACCTATAATCCCAGCACTTTGGGAGGCAGAGGTGAGAGGATTACCTGGTCTCATGGGTTCGAGACCAGCCCGGGCGACTTGGCGAGACCTCATCTCTACAATAAATCAAAGAAAAATGAGCTGGTCATGATGGCACATGCCTGTAGTTCCAGCTACTTGGAAGGTTGAAGCAGAAGGATCACCTGAACCCAGCATGTCGAGGCTGCGGTGACTGTGAGCTTGCTATCGCATTCCAGCCTGGGCAAAAGAATGAGACTCCAACTCAAAAAAAAAAAAAAAAAAGAAAGAAAGAAGGATTAGTGTAATGACAGTTCTCCCTGGATGTCAGGGGATAACTGTACAAAATTTGAAGTGGGCACACACATGCCCAAGGTGTCCCATGTCAGGTTGTCCTTCCCAGGGCTCCTTTTCATTCCTGAATGTGTCCCATCAACCACCCTACAGTGGAAAGACCAGGGTGGACCGGCCGTAGCTTCTCACGACAAAACATCATCCCACTCATGTTTCTCTGCAAGGACTTCCCAGTTGGAGCAGTAATCTGCAACCATAGAACAAGTGGGGAAGATAAATTATGGATTAATTGAGAAATGACCAGATATGGTCGCATATTTGAGTGTGTGTTTTACTATGCATTGAAGGAAACTTAAGGAGTGATTTGAAGGATATATAATTTATAACTGGCTTTGGGCATGAGACAGGGGAAGATGAGTGCCCTGATATTTGAGCCTCCGAGATGTTTCCATTGCAGTTATATTGTTGGTGAGACCATGCACCAAATGTCACCCACCATTCCTGGGGGTGTCTGTATCTAGGATTAACAGTCTTGGCCAGTACACAGGCAAAGCTGACACATAGCTAAATTTCAATATCGGATAAGCAATGCATAATTTTTAGTATGACTGTATGCCATGTGATGCTTGGGACATTCTTATGCTAATAAAAACTATGGTTTCCTTTCCACTGATATTTGTCTGCTGTTCTGTATTTTATCTTGCAGTCCTACCTGCAGCTCAAGTGGCTGTGAGGAGCTTGGTTGGTCCACAGAGGACAGCCCAGCTCATCCTAAAGACTAAAATTGAGCTGTGTAGAACTCGGCTTTCCAGATAATGCCACCACTGCAGAAACTGCAGGGATGATCATGAATTCTGTATGAAATGTTAAGTTCACATCAAAGATTATCTAATACAATTAGTCTAGGAAACCCCACAATGCCGGCATCGTCTCTTGCATCCCAATGATGTCATTAGAAGACCATGGTGTCCTTGTTTAGCTTGCATTTCCATCAACTTGACCGTGAGAGATCCTTCTGGAGTTCAGCAGCCAGACAGGGAAAAAGGTTGCCAGGGAGACACACAATGCCCTCTGTGGGTGTGAAAGTTCCACTGCATCATGGTGTTCAGTACAAGAGAAGGTCTACCAGTAGTCTGAACTGGGGAGAGAGGCTGAGCTGCTGAACTCAGGCACGATGATTCCAAACAGTCCACACAAAAGAGTTCAGCACCACAGCCACTATTCAGCTACCAGTTTTGAGCAAGAATCATCAATCATTACATTAAATTAACAGTATCAACTTGAATTGCAATGGTGTTGTAGTTTGTATTGAATTTACTAGTTTTATCAGGATGAAAAGTATAAGGATTGTATATATAATTACATATTGGTCCATTTTAAATAACATTATGAGAAAATCATCATTTATCACATTATTGTGGGATTCAGGAGATCTAATTTATTTATTTTTGTTTTGAAGCTGCTATACTTGACCTAATTTGGAGAATTGTACTTGTATGACAAATGACCTTCAACTGCTTTGGGGTGTAGGTTCGTGTGTCTGGTTGCAGGCACCATGATCTAAGAGGCCAAACCACCAGGCTTGAGAAATCCTTCCAGGCCACATTGAGGCAGGGTGTGATTAGCAACTGTGTGTTGTCATTAAAGATTGAAGTTGCATTCATTGTATATGTTGAAGCCTTAGCCTCCGATGGAGTGTCATTTAAAGGTCAAGTCTCTGAGAGGTGATTAGGTTTAGATGAGGACATGAAGGTGGGGTCTCCATGAAGATGGAATTAGCAGCCCAAAAGAGGAAGAGAGACCAGAGCTTTCTCACTACACCCTGTGAGGACACAGCAAGAAGGTGGCCATCTGCAAGCCAGGAAGAGAGCCCTCAGCAGACACTTATCTGCTGGCACCTTGATCTTGGACATCCAGCTTCTGGAAGTGTGAGAAATGAATGTCTGTTGTTGAAGCACCACCTTGGCCTGTAATGCTTTGCCGTAACAGGTAAAGCTGACTAAGATAGCAGTCTGGTGTCTTCATGTGTCACTGACTTTGATGGAATAGACTGGGAGTGGGAGATAAAGAAACAATCAGAAGATCCCCTTCCTATCTCCCCTGTCTTGCCATCACCTTCACACAACTGTAACAGGGACATGTCTATGCTAAAACAAATCATGATTTGCGTGAGAACAACCAGGGTCTCTCAGACAAATTAACACGTGCCTGGAGCACACCACATGTCAGTAAAAGGGCAGGTCACCTTTTGCTCTGGGACTGTGTCTGCCTCTGCTGACGTGTCGGACTGGCCTAGCAACCTGCATTCAAAGCTTCTTTTGGAGTCATTCCCACTGAAACTCAAGGCCATGTACAATGCTAACATTTTTTTTTTCTAGCCTAAGTTTAAACCAAGACACATGGAACTAAAAAGTGCTGACATTGAAAAGCAAAGAATCATAAAGCATTTTTTTCTCTCAATTTTCAAATCTAGCTGGAAGATTTTACTTCAAATCTTTAAATGTTTAAAAAGCAAGTTCAGATCAGTTCATCCATTTCTTCAAAACATGACTGTAAAGAAAACCGAAGGAAATTAAACCACAAAAATATGCTGAAGTGCACTGCAGATGTGACTTGAACCCACAGGCCAGGAGACTTGGATGCAGGGCTAAAACCCCATTCTCAGTGCACATTGTGTACCCCACGCTCAAGCTATATCTTCTTTCATACGAATGTTTAAATCACGCCCTTTCTAATACGTTTGTTAAGTGTTCATTGTAATGCTATGGTGGTAGTTTTTCCAACACAGCCACGTAAGGATTTTCGTTGAGGACAGTTAACTTGGCTGTAAAAAAGTTTTATCAACCTCTCCTGGCTACTGACTTTGAAACTAAAGTTACGCAGATAAAGACAGTGTGTATTCAACCTTTATGCTGTATAAAATCACAAGTAAGAACAATTTTTAAAACTATTATTTTAAATTAAAAATGCTTTGAAGTAGAGTTTTTAGAAACTTTATAAGATCAATCTTTTATAAGCCATAAGGCAATTTTTTATTTACTCAAGAAGACCAGAGATTGGTAGTGCTAGCCTCTTCGACTGTTCCAGGGACATCAGTATTCCCAGGACATTGACTCTACACTTTTCCTGGTCTTACCCCAACAGTAGCAGGACAGCTGTTGGAACTCCAGACATCAAGTCCCTGTGCCTGAAGCCAGAATAGAAAACAAGAAGTGGAGAGGAAAACAGATATCCTTCCCACAGCCTTAAAATAAACATAGCAGAACATGTTTCCCATAAACCACTAGCAGTGAGGCTGGCTTCACCTGGTGGTCAGGATTTTCCGAGTCTACTTTGAACCCTGAGGGAGAGTTTAGGAAGGGTAGAAGATTCAGCTGCAGCACCTTGCTTTGAGATTCACTTCTATCCCAGGCTAATGAGAATGTCTATCTTATTTTTGGGTTTACTATGATTTTAATAACAGTTTACTTTCCTTTTTTTTTTTTAAGTTAGAGTCTCACTCTGTCGCCCAGACTGGAGTGCAGTGGCCGCTCCCAGCCACCGCAGCCTCGACCTGCTGGGCTCCAGTGATCCATCCACCTCAGCCTTCCAAGTAGCTGGAGCTACAGGCGCATGCTACAATGCCCAGCTAATTTTTGATTTATTGTAGAGATGAGGTCTTGCTAAGTTGCCCAGGTGGGTCTCGAACCCGTGGGCTCAGGTAATTCACTCACCTCGGCCTCCCAAAGTGCGGGATTACAGACTGAGCGACCGAGCCCAGCTAGTTCACTTTCTTTTTAAACATCGCTTTAATATTGTGAAATATAACATATGAAAATAAGCACAAGGTGAAAGCATGCTACTCAATTATGTATCATCTATGTGACCACACCTATGTCGATGTATAGAATGACCAGGGTCTCTCAGAGTCCTCACATTGACAGCTCCTTCCTCACTGCAAAGTCCAATCCTGTACTGACTATGCCATCAACACATCTTGACTTTTCTGAAGAAGTGTGATACACCAACCTGTGTCCCTAAATACGATACGATATGTGTTGCCTTCTTTTTGAACTTTGCATAGGTCTCTGTGTTCCCTCTATGTGATGTGTGTGAGAGCCACCAGTTGCTACTCATAACCATGGTCCATTTAGTTTTAACACGGTATGCTATCTTGTTCTGTTGGGTCCATTTACCACAATTTATCGGTTGATACTCCAGTTGAGAAAAAAGTGAGTTTTGCACGGTTTGGGGTTAATACTAATAATATTGCTCTGAATAACTTTTTACATATCTCTCAATGCCCATAAGCATAAATTTCCTTCTAGAAGTGGAAACGGTGGGGCAGAGATGTCGACAGTTTCACCTTCAGCACCTATTTACATCCCCTCAGCAATGTGAGAGTGATCCTGACCCACATGCTTTCTTGCTAGCACTTGGTATTGACAGTCTTAAACTTTAGTCATATTACTGATTGTGGGATTGTATCATCCTGTTGATTTATCTTGTATTCCTTTGGAATTACTGAGATGGAGCATATATTAATGTATTTGTTAGTTATTGGGATATTTGTATTTGTAAGTCCAAGTCTCTTACAAATGTTCTTTTGTGTTGATTTCTTTGCTGTGTTGATATGTAAATGTGTTTTATATATTCTGGGCAAGAGTCCTTTGTTAAATGAGTCTAAACTTTTCCTTCCTCTCTGTGGCTTACCTTTTTACTCTCAATGGATCTTTTGTAGACAATCTTCTTAATGTATATATGTGAGTTCAAATATAATACTGTTTCTCTCTTCAGTCTGTATTTTTCTTTCTTCTAAGAGACACATGTAAGGACATAAAAGTCTTTTTAAGCATAGTCTAGTTGCACTTTATAAGTCTTCATATGGAGCACTTTCCTCAACATTTATTGATATTAGTTTTTAATTTGCATTGTGATTTGACTCTTTCTTTGACACAGGTTATCTGGAAGTGTAGTATTTAATTTTCAAGCATATGAATATTTTCTACTCAATTTTTTGTGATTGGTTTCTGGTTTATTATTACACTGCAGTAGGAAAATATTTTTTTGCTTTGCAAAAAAATGTCTAAAGTATGAGCACTTTATCAATAAATTTAATACTGATCAACCAATTTCAATTAATAAAGGTTTTCAAAGCATTTATTCTTGAACTGTCACTTTATTTTTCTAACTATCCTGTTACATCTTATGGTTTTGACTGGAATTATATGTAAGTATTTTTATAACCTATTTCATGATGGGTGATTTCCAAGCACACCTGCCCACACCATGTTGAGTGTTCAGCAGTTTTCGACCCAAAATGGCATGACCCCCCGTGTCCCACCCTCCCTATTCACCCCATCTTGCCTTCTTGGTTTCACCAGATGAAAGATGTTCTTAAAGGGAAGCATATTGTCATGTGGAAGAGATGAAACAAGAAATGGCAGAAGCACTAAAAGGCATCAAAACTGACAAGTTCAAAATATGTTTTGAGCAGCAGAAAAAGCATCTTAATATATGCATTATATCAAAAGGAGAGGTTGAGAATATGTAAGAATTTAAATTCTTACATATTTAACTTCTTATTGAAGTGTAAATATGTAAGAATAAATATGCACTTTTTAGAGATAAATTCCGAGTCTTGGGGTTCCCCTTGTATATGTATATATAAAGAGACACATTCACACATATGTATAATAAATAAGATAAGATCTATTAACTGCTTTTGTTAAGAGACCAAACCACTGCATCTGAATCTGGCAGCAGGATCCCAAGCCTGTTCACACAGACAGCTCCGAAAATGCATGTGCTCATGATCTGTGAGCCTCCCATGATCAGCTCTCTAACTATGGGTGCCCGACTCAGGGACCTTCCATCTCTAAAGACAAAGTCCTTAGGCAGAAACCATCCGTGTTCAAGTGGAGGCTGCAATGGTAGTGAGGCAGGCTGGCAGGCTTAGGCTGAGGAGGAATGGAAAATTACTGAGCCTGAGGTTAAGAAACACCCCCCCACACACACACGTAACTGACATGAAATTGGTGCATATGTACACACACACACACACACACACACACACACACACACACACACACACACACACACTAGACAAACTAGATAGAAGCCAGCACTTCTCCCTCCAGGCCCTCCTCTGTGACATCCTGTCACATTCTCTTCTCTCAAGTGTAAGTTCACTTCAAATTAAAGCTCCCTCCTCTACTTTCTGTGACTTGCCCTTGAATTCTTTTCTGCAATGGAGCTGAGAGCCTGGTCCCGAATACTGCTGAGGTTTGAGCTTCTTGGGAAGAGACTTCCAGCTCCCCAAGTAGCTGGCCGCTGCAGCACAGCGCACTACTGGGAATGTGGTCTCTCCCACTAAGGCAATCCTCCCCAAGCCCACCACCATCAGCACCATGAGGAAGGATGGGAAATGCTTTCTAAGAATACATGGCAAGGCCGAGGTATCCCTTCCTAGCGGGGTGAATCTGACAGTGTCCTTCTGATCCCTTCCACCTTCTACTCCTCTCTCTGCCCTCTGCTGGATGTTTCTGTTTTGCAATCCTTGAGACATTGGCTAGGTCTTGACCTATAAATGAAGCAAACAAACAAAAGTCAGGGAGGACTAGCTTAACCAGCTACTGCATTTTATTACCTGCTCTCATAAAAAAGGACAAACTTGTCACAGTTTTGGTTAGGGACACATTCCCCACACATTCACAAGCGAACTGACTCACCCCCAAGTGGGTGAAGTGGGAGTTCTGGTTTACCAGCGACTCTTAGGGCTGGGAAGAGCCCTACGAAGGAGAACTCTCACATGCAAGCAAACATACACCCAACCACATGTGCACACGCAAGCACAACAACACACACACGGACACAGTACAAACATGTGCATACATGAGCACACACATGTGCACACATGCACACACATGAATACACACGCCCCCTCGCACACATACACACTCACAGCTAAAATACTGACGAGTAATCCTGAGAGTACGCAGAAACTTTAAAGCCATTGCAGTTGCAATATTGCTTGCACATCTCATCTCAGTCCACAAGTTCAAGTATGCAGTAAACACTACTGCCTTTTTATCTATAGTGCTGCTTCAACTTCTGTTGCAGAGCTCAAATTCCACTACAGTGAGGCAAAGCTAGCATCGATCACTCTTGGGACCTACGCTCCGTGGGCCATATGCCTCAGTTTTCGAGTCTTGCACAGGGGTAACAAGTCATTTAAAAAGTATTTGCATTGCCCTTACCATGTATCAGCCACTGTCCCAAATGCTTTGCAGATATTAACTCATTTAATCCTTACAATAAATTTGGAGGGAAGTATGATTTTACGAGTGAGGAAACTTAGGCACAGAGTTGTGAAATAACTTGCCCAAGGCCACACAGCCCTGAGGAGGAGGAGGAATCTGAACGCCTCACCTGGTTCCAAAGCTTCTTCAGGGAGGACCCTCCTTGGATGATGTCTTTCTGCCTCTTGACCTGCTGGTCACAACATTCACCAGGCTGGGACCCAGAACTATGTTGTGAAGGTGATGTCAGTGGACTTGGGAAGGATCATCTCAGTAGAGGGAGCCCACGACCCCAGTTAGGTCCTGCACTCCTAGGGGAGCTGGACATCTCCTCCCAAGATGTGCCTCCTCAACTGTACCCTGACCAGGCTCTTGACTTTGTCTCAGGAAAAAATTCAAGGAAGGTTACAGAAAGTAAGGGAAGGAGCTTCAATTTGAACTGAAAGTACTCACTCACGAAGAGAATGAGAGAGAGTAGGGAGTGCTAGCTTTTACCCATTTTTTGTGTGTCCCTTTCACATCAGTTACAGAACACAGGAAGTTGTGTCAGCTTCATATCAATTACAAGTGACAGGAAGTTTCTTCACCTCAAATCAGTCACATTCCATTCCCCTCATACCTAAGCTAGCCAGCTGCCTCCAAGGTTCCCGCTGACCCGCTTTTCCCGAGCACACCTCATTGTCCTCTTTCATGCTCCTTCATTTCATGTCAGGAAGCAAAGGGCTGACTCCATCTGCTTCCACGTCCTGAGTCTTCCCCTCAGCCACAGGGAAAGGTCCCAGTCTATTGTGGGGCTGCCCATGTCTTGCCAAGATGCTCTTCCCAAGACCAGACTGGCAAAATTCATTCTGTTTTTCAATCCTGTCCAAATCCTTTAAGTTCCCTGATGGTCTTAGACTTTGGAAGCATGAATCGTTGAAATGCTTGCAGGCTACTTTTGTGTGAAAGGGGAGAAGAGAAAGTGGAATCTATAGGGAAAGGAAAAAAATCCCTTGTATGTGAAGATTTTGAATCATCCAACCACAAACAGAGGAGCTTGTTTTATACTATCTTTTCATTAAATTATGATATTTCTTTCCTTCTTTCTGTTGGCCAAGATCCCAGATGTTTATCATGAGCTGATGAGACAGGCTTATTGGATACTGCCAAGATTTGAAGCAACAGAGTCTTCCAAACCAAGCTTTGACCACGAGGCCATTCCTTCCTTAAGGAGCCCATGGAATTGCCTTATAAAGGAATGGAAATGTCTTAGCTCTCTGTCTGTAACTTTTGGCTGAAACATATGCTTAAAATGACTGTTTCCCTGTAAATGTTCCTCATTAAGAGTTAGGGTGAGTGAGCGTGCAATCTTGAAATGTGCTATGACAGAATGAGACCCCAGTCACCTGTCAGTGTTTTGCTGAAGGAGGTGAACTTTCTTCCAGTCCAATCCTGGAATGTCCTGACTCTGTCCCAAAGGCACACAGCAACCTGGTGATGATGACATGTTAACAGCGTGCCACTGAGGGCCTGGGATGGGAGCCTCCTGCACCCTGAGGCTCGCAGAGTGCTGTACTTTGCCAGGTCCGGGGTGCCAGGACACCTGGAGGAGGAAGCAGGATCGACAACAGAGCACTCTGCCTGTCTCCAGACTAGGTCTGCATCTTTGGTCATGTTGGTGGGGCACCAGTTGCCCAGGGGCTCTGGGCCAGAGTGAAGCACCAAGTTCCCCAGGATCTGTAAGGGATATTTGGAAGTATAGAGACGCTTTTTTTTCATGAGTTGGAGTCTCATTCTGTTGTCCAGGCTGGAGGGCAGTGACACACTCATGGCCACCACAGTCTTGACCTGCTCGGTTCAGGTGATCTTCTGCCTCAGTCTTCCAAGTAGCTGGAGATACTGGCACACGCCACCACGCCTGGCTAATTTTTTATTTATTGTGTAGACAAGGTCTCATCAAGTTGCCCAGGCTGGTCTCAAACCCCTGGACTCAGGCAATCCTCTCATCTCAGCCTCCCAAAGTGCTGGAATTAGAGACTTAAGCCACGGCACCCCACCTGCAGAGACACATTTTAATGTAGAGTCTAAATAATGAAAATGGCTTCTCCCATGGCAACTGTAACATCTGCAGGGTGCTAAGTTCAAGTCCATACTAAAAAAGAATCTGCAAAAAGGAATCTTAAAAGAATGCTTCAGAGTATGTTTTAAATGCTTTCTAATAGAGGTTCAACATTTAAATAAATGAAGATATGATGTTCTAATTCATTTATTTTAACAATTTAAAAACAACTATATACACATATACTAATTTTCTCTCCTCAACCAGATCTTGTCCCCAATGTGTGGTACCATCCCTGCCCCATGGGCAGTGTACACTGGCTAGTACATATAGCATGTGTACCGTTTATGGAGATCATGCATATTTAGGAAAAGAGGCTTCACATCTCTGCCGCTGTGGGGTCCTCTGTCTGGCTATCTTTTCTCCTTTGCGGTCTAGAGGAGTTCATGCTCATTAAGAGTTGGACACCTTCCAAAATGTTGTCTTCATTTTTAGACATCTATAGTAGGGTTAAATAACAGTATCAGGCAAGCTCCTTGCCCTTTAGTCTAGAAGCAGTCCCCAGAGATCCCTCTTGGCATAGAGCCGGTGAGGGCGCTAACTGAGACATCTGTTCATTCCAAGGGTCTGAGCTGCTGCGTCTCTGCTGTGTGGTCACTGCAGAAAAAGAAAGGAGGCTGCCCTCTGGCATTTTACTCAGCACTCGAGGACGCTGTGCTCAGGAGACAGACTGATCCTTCCAGTGCAAAGAGGATGGAGGGTTAAGGAAGTACAAATGCAACCAACCATGTTCAGGGAATGGGGCAAGGGCACATGTCACTCAAACCATCTCCTCAAGGAGAAGATTTCAGTGTGAACATCATAGGGGCTGAACAATAGTAGTTGTTCTAGTAGGGTTGGAACAGAGAGCCGGGGGCTGCACAAGTGGCCACACGTGGGGCCACCTCACAGGGCAGCAGCTTGGTGACAGGTACTTGATGATGTCCCCTCTGCAGCTTTTCTGGCCACCTGTTAAAAAGAGAACTAGCTGTGGTGGTAGCCCTGGGTCGGGGATCACTTTTTTATATTCAGACAATCTGCAATTTAAAAATTACTCTTAGCAATGAATGTGGTTTATATTGGGGAACTTGGAGTCTTCTGGGCATTTTGCGAATGAAATCAACAAAGACCTCTCGTCGTTGGCTCCAGGTGAAATTATTACCTGAATGCTGGGACAGTCTCTCTGCGCCAGCTGCTGGTGGACTGGGAACCCGGCTGGTGTGGCCACCCCTGCCACTCTTCTCCCTCTGGCAGGGCCTACCTCCAACACTTGCGGTGGCCGTACCCCCAGATGTTTATGTAGATCGCAGAGAATGGGCTCCTGCCATGAGCCACACCCAGCAGCAGGTACCAGAGGGAGGGTGGGGACAGACCAACCAAGGTACAGGACACGTCCACGCAGCGGACTTCATGGAGGGAAGACCGAGGTTGCGGGAGACCCACATATCCTGGCGCCTTTACTCTGCTCCAGCAGGGCTGGGTCCTGCTGATGTGAACCGAGGTCCGGATTTCTGCACTTGGCACATTTCAACTGATCTTCTAAAACCGCTTGGCTGCCTACTTCATGGGCAGTTCTCATCCTGTGCCCATAGGCACCTCATGATCCGGGCAGACTCCATGTGTTAAACAGGCAGTTGTGAAAAAGTGTACACAAATGGAAACAAAACAGTCAACCATTGTTAACTGGATAATTCTGAAAACAATTTTAACCTTGTGATATTTCTTTGGGGTACGTTTCCCAATGTATGCTTTGAAATAGAGTTGCATTCATAGCCCCGTCACAGTGAGTGTCTTTGGTGGCCACATATTTCTCATTTATCATTTTCCCCAGTAACTGAACCTCTTGTCCCTTTGACTAACATCTTTACCTTAACGTGTAAGAACATATTTCAAAGAAGTTATAAATAAAAAGACAGTAGACTCCGTGCCCTCTGCTGCCAACAGAAGAAACAGAATCCTGTGGAGACAGATCCCAATTCCATCTCCTTCCTTCCCTACCTTTGAAGTCCTCACTGCCTGAAGTGATATTTATTTTTTACCAAACATTTACTTGTATTTTACTACAAGTGTATGGAGGCTTACACAATATTTGGTACTGAACTGAAGGTTTTGTTTTTTCAGTGTGTATGAGTGAAATCTTACATGCTATATTTTCCAGGACTTGCTCTGAATGCTGAACATGTTACTGGTGACATTAAGTCAAACTGAGGTGTGTAGACATGGCTTGTTGGTTCCCATTCTTGCTCATTTCTTGCTCTAGGAATGCATCGCTATTCACACAGTCTCCTATTCTGATAGACTTTTAGATTCAAGAATATCTGGGGGCAGAATGCTTTCTCCTTGGGGACTTCGGTCTTTTCTGTTTATTCCTTCAGCTGACTGGATGAGGTCCACTTGCACTATGGGGGGTAGAGGTCATCTGCTTGACTCAAAGTTGACTGATTTAAATGTGAATCTCATCTAAAAATACCTTCACAGCAACGTCTAGACCAAACACTGGACACAATGGCATAGTCAAGTTGACACATGAAATTAACCATCTTGGACTATGCCCTCTGTGTGCATGAACAATTCTCTTAAAATACAAATAAAATCAGCACGAACTTGCTCAAAATCCTGTAGACACCATCTCCCCGAATGCAGCTGATGCTCTCGCCCTCAGGCCTCCATCCCTTCCTGTGGCCAGTCTCCGAGGGCTTGTCAAACCTCTGTATCCACGGGTCTCAACCAACCCCCGTGCCCACGATGGCGTGTGCCCTGTCCACTCATCTGCCTTGTTTTGTTCCTACCACTCCATCAACATCGAATGCCATCTCATCATCCCCGTCAAAACCGCTCAACTGCAGCGCTGTTTCCTACCCTCTTAGGAAGACCTCGCCATCCCTCCTCCAGTGCCCACATCACATGGTGCCTCTGGACCCAGCGTCTGTCTCCTGTCACTAGACTGGAAGCTCCCAAGGGCAAGGATTGTGTCTAACTTATTTTTGCTTTCAAAGATCTACAGCAATAAGCACACATAGAAATTGTTCAATGGATATTTATTAATGCAAAAATTTAATAAAAAAGGAAAGAAACAGAGTACAGATGAACTCAGTTTAAGTTGGAAATGTGAAACCCTGTCATGAGGTAGGTCTTGATAAAAACTGAATAACAAAGGAACGTATTCCAAAGCCAAAGTAAAATATGCACTCATAGATAAGCAGAATGACAGAGTGATGCTAAAATGTTTTCTTAGGCATATTTCCTTTCATTTAAATGATTTGGAGGTCTTGGCCCATCCTCTAGGAAATATGTTAATTTGGTGTTTCATCCCACATGGGTGTTAAGGCTTTCATGGGAGTTTTTGCACTGTTTTTATATTTCAAACTCATATTTTTCAAATTATCTGCTTTTATTTCTCTGGCTCCATATTTTTCCATTTTCCTCAGAGTATTTGTAGTGTTTATATTTTAATATGTTTGAAGAGTCTTGATCCGCATATTCAACACAACGGTTGATAAATCTCTTCATTTGATGTAGCTCACATTAACCATGTCACGGTGTTCCAAATGTTTTAAATAATGTAGACACACATCCAATCAAGATATTCCTGTGACAGAAACAGTAAGTGTAGTCATATTTCGAGGAGTCAGAAGATTGGGAGGAATGTAGTTTCTGTCTGGAAGTCTCATCTCCAGATCCTGTGGAGGAGAGGGCGGCACCCAAGCAAAACTCAGGTCCCCAGGTTATTTCTATTTCTTACCACTTCACCCTTGTGTGAGCTACAAGCCCACTGAGGATGAAAGAGTAGGATGGGAGTTCTTTGGAGGGATTGGGAGGCTTTGGTTTAAATATTCCTATGATTATGTCACCACTGATTGCATGCCCACTGAGTGCCTGGCAGTATAGACGCATGGTCTGTCCAGTGCCCATGAGGTCAGTGCTCTTCCAGCCTGTGGATGCGTCACTATGTCACAGAAGTGCCCCCGGTGGCCCCCAGGAGGCTCAAAACTTAGATGATATTTAAGTTGAATGCTGGAGGAAATTGAGGGAACGACCCCACACACAGCCCTCAGCTTGCATCTAATTTGCGAAAAACATCCCAAGGACTTACACAGACAAGACTAAACCATGCTGGTTACTGCAATTTAATAACTGATTTGAGACTTTAACTTAATGATAATGAGGTTGAACACTTCTTTATGAGGTTACTCATCCTCCAAAAATGTTTTTGTTCACATTCTTGCCCCACGTAAAACTCAGGTTTGTAAGGAAGTTATGTTCTCTGCATTTTTACAAGCACCCCAGGTCATTCTGAAAAGTTCTAAGTTAAGATTTCCTGTATAGTAGCAAAATGGAACATCTGCTCAGAACAAAAGTCCGTAGCTAAGTTCAGCTCTGTCATTTCCTTTTCACATGTAAGAAAATTGAAGCTGAATATGAAACTAAGCTGCCCAAGGTACAGTTAATCAGGTGGAGAATAATTCTCGGTCCCCAGCTCCATCTAAGCTGTCTACAGTAAATGTTTCTCAAAGAAAGTCAGTAGCTAAGCTCCTTCACATCTTCTAAGTAGAATATATTTTCAAACTTCTGTGTTTAAAAATAATCCAGATTTTTAAATAGATGAAAATGTGCAATCCATCCAATTATGAGGTTCTAATGTAGCTGCATGAGAATTCTAACACAACCTGTGATCCGGTGACTCCATTGTATTTGTTTTGTTGGATAAAAAAAAAACCCCATATCCCATATCCGGCTGTTCTGCTGTTGAGAAACTCAAGATGGGGCTTGTGCTGAGTCCAGGGAACAGTGAAAAGGGTTTATGTCACGTTTGCTGTGCTGTGTTGTGTAGGCCACTTGCGATGGGATGGCTTACTTCTTGTTAATGATCCAGTCACACTAACTAGCAGCTGCCTCACCTCCCCTGTAAGATAGGGCCAGTGGGCAATGTCATGGACCCGATGTCATGCCGATGTCATGGGCCCGACAGACCATGCCAGTCTACTCAGGGCACTCTGCCAGCTAGGAGCCTGGAATGTGCTTCCTAGAGAATCTGGAAGCCCTTTTTCACTGGAGGTAAATGTCAACATGACCCGAACATGCCGCGCTATCTTCTTTCCTGTAGGCAGTTCGGGAAGTCTGACCGTCCTCCAGGAGAGTTCAGGGATCTGGCACTACAACTGCCTTTGAAGAGTTCAAGGCAAAACCATAAATCCTGAGATGATGTTCTAACCTCTCCCCCTGCCTGTAATTTTTCTCTCACTTTGGATCCCCACATAAACCACAGAGTTCTAGCCCATGAGGAGAGACATGGCTGTGGCCAAAGCTGTCTCCTCACAGTACTCTGGGGCCTGTGGTAGCCACGCTTCCTCACCTGGGGCCTGCCGTGGCCCATGGCTGGGTGCTTGTGAATGGGGCTCCAGGGCCTGTGGT
Source organism: Carlito syrichta (assembly GCF_000164805.1). NCBI lineage: Eukaryota > Metazoa > Chordata > Mammalia > Primates > Tarsiidae > Carlito > Carlito syrichta. The sequence continues at coordinate 254,340 of NW_007190376.1, forward strand.
GGCCACACTTCTTCACCCAGGGTCTGCTGCAGCCCATGGTCGGATGCTTGGGAATAGGACATCAGGGCCTGTGGTGGCCACACTTCCTCACCTAGGGCCTGCCGTGGCCCCTGGCCAGATGTTTGTGAATGGGGCTCCGGGGCCTGTGGTGGCCATGCTTCTTCACCCAGGGCCTGCCGTGGCCAGTGGCCTGGTGCTTGTGAATGGGGCTCCAGGACCTGTGGTGGCCACACTTCCCCACCCGAGACCTGTCATGGCTTGTGGCCAGGTACTTGCAAATGGTACTCCAGGGCCTGTGTGGCCATGCTTCCGCACCTAGAGCCTGCTGTGGCCCATGGCCAGGTGCTTGTGAATGGGGTTTGGGTCTGGGGTGGCCACGCTTCCTCACTGGGACCTGCTGTGTCATGTGACCTCTCAGTAAGTGACTGCACAAGTGGCCAGGCACTTGTGATGGCAAGGAGGAAGCCCCAAGTGCCCTGAAGCCAAGGTCTGCTAAGGAAAAGACTATGAAGAGGCCAGTGGGAAGGGGTGGCCATGACCAGCTGGTCTCTATGCCTTTCTCGTCTCACGGTCTCCTATTCTGTCTGTCCTTGATCCCAGAAGAGCCTTCCCTGTCAATGACAACGACACTCAGTGATCATTTCCTTATTTGGCTTGACCCAAATCTTTGTGGATTCCGGCTTTCACCTGTTTCATTTGGGAGAGAGTCCCAAGGCTTTCCATGAGAAATTGCCTTTACAAATTTCTATTTACAAAGCCTAAATCATTGCACATTTGTTTGCGTTAGATTTTTTCAATGGTTGTTTGACATACAAGTACTAGACACCTGCTGTATCCATGCCACTCAGGGCTGGTGTACAGTTCCATAAGAAAAAAAAACACAGCTTATGCTTTCACGTAGAGCAGAAAGCTATGGAAAGTTCTCTGAAAATCAACAGTCATACCACCAATAGATGGCCTGCTACTGATAAGTGTGTGGACGGTGCAGCATGGGTCAGTTACCTGCTGAAGATCATGCTGGTTGTTGGTCTTTCTGTGGGCTTAGACTAGTATCCGCCCTGTTAGAGTTAGAGGAAGGTACAGTTTACCTTGCTATTGGCATGTTTAAAACTCAGCGTAGGCTTCCCATGAAACACTTGCAGATGGTTCTGGGACTCAGGATTTCATGGACCACACACAGTGGGATGACAATGACCCCCACTGTGCTAGCCGTGTTTAACCTCTGTCTATACCATCCCGACTCAGTGGCATGTGACCTGTCAGTAAGTGACTACAGTAGCACTTGTCTGGTATTGATGGGTTTGGGCTGTCTCAGCATGCAACTTCTCTTACCAGAAGTTACAGAACATCCTCAGCTGCCGTTTTGGCACTTTTTCCAAGTGGGGGTCTTATCTCTCAGCTTTTTATTCAGGTTAATGACAGGAGGTCTTTCTTTCCCTATAGTTTGCACAGATGGTGACTCTGTGTCTTTTCAGTTTTCCATCTCTTTGGCTTGGTCCCTGTATCTTTTTGAGTTCTCTTCTCAAGTTTCTCTTGTACTTGTGGTTATGGAAATGCAACTTAAACACCACTGGATGAGAAGATGCACTTTATGTCTGGACCTGAGACTCTGAGCAGATCCCATAGGGGGCAGCAGGAATGCCTGGACACTTCCACAGGCCTCTCTGCCCCATGGCGGACAGGATCAATCAAGGTTTCCATCCATAATAAGGAGCCTGCTGCATGACACATTGTCCCTGTGGGAGCCATTAAGGAAGCAGGGAGAGACAGCAAGGAGGGTGTGAACCAGAGTATTTGATCTGTGCACATTAGGCTTCCCCCTCCAACTTTGTTTGAAATAAGGATTCTACATTAAATTCACACACAATTATAAAATCGCAACATCAGGACAACCCGAGATACCTCCATCATCTGTGCATGGAGACAGAGCCACATTGACAAGAAAAAACCAGATTTTATTGGAGTTTAAGAAACCTTTGCCCCCTAAAGCTTTGCTGAAAAAAATCACTGACATGAGGCAGGTTGACTACTAGGAGAAAATGTATACAACATAGCTAATGTGTGCAAGCAGGAGACTTCAGGAAGAAAATCCGACTTCCCCAGCCAGATACAGAAGTGTGTGCACCATCCTGAGGTCCCAGGAAGAATGTGGGCTCCTAGCATCACCAGCAGCAGGAGTTAGTGGCAAGACAGGTGATGGCAGGGCAAGAGGAGGAGGCCTTGCCAGCGCAGATGGCCTTGTCATGTGGATGAAACCTCCCAGGCAGCAATACTAGGAGAGCACAGGTGGAAATGTCTCTGTTCAGACTCTGCTAATCCCTCCGAGATCAGGGAAGGGTCTAGAGGGGAAAGGCCTGACTGCATTAATGTTGATTCCCCACAGAGGCCGTTTCCCACAAAAGATGGCCCTGCACAGCCATTTTCAAATATGACAAAAATGTTTACTTTGGGGTAAGGTATTTTGATTTCCTCCAGTCCTTTGCAAGGTGCCTGTCTCCTACGAGTCTGGAAACATCTTGGACTGACCCACCATGTAGGTATAATCACTGCCTACACTGCATGCTGCATCTCTGCACAGCGGGGGTCAGAAGCCCTCGAGGTCCAGGGCAGAAGGCGGCCTTCCCAGAGTCAGAGTTGAAACCTCCCAGCCTCCACCTGCCCTCTGAGTTAGTCACCATCAGAGGACTCCCACCACTGTGCACATGTACCTGGGTGACTTCCATAGCATTAGTGAATGTGTGAAGCAGAATCCCACATCTTACTCAATTTGGATGAGCAGAGAATGCGTAACCCTTTATTAGGCTTGCAAAATGGCAAGCCCCCCAGCTGACTGAACAGATCACCTCTTGGCTGAGAGGGAATCAGAGAAACCTTGAAAACTGAGTTTCTGACCAGACAGGATAGGAGGCAAGACATGCCCATTGTAGCCCCTCCCTCCCTGCTTACCACTTTTGGCCTTCCTTCTCTGAGGGCTAAACCAGCCTTTTCAAGGGACTCCCTTCTGCATTTCTTGTTTGTTTGTTTGTTTTGAGTTGGGGTCTCACTCTGTCACCCAGGCTGGAGTGCAGCATGCTCACAGCCCATGCAGCCTCAAACCCTGGGCTCAGGTGATCCTTGTGCCTCAGTCTTCCAAGTAGCTGTAACTACAGACTTGTTTCATCATGCCCAGCTAATTTTTTTATTTACCATAGAGAGGGTCATGTTGCCCAGGCTGGTCTCAAACCCCTGGACTCAGGTGATTCTCTCGCCTCAGCCTCCCAAAGTGCTGGGATGACAGACGTGAGCTGCTGCACCCAGCGGCTTCTGTGGTTTTGACACAGCAGCTGACCAGCATTCATTCCAGCAATAGACCTCTCAACAAGAAGCAGCTCCGCCAGTCTGTGGAGGAAGCACAAAGGGTCTTCGCACCCTCTGCTTCACCTTTTGAGGTCAGAGGGTCAACATTCCACCCTGGGATCTGGCCAATGCCCCCATTCTTTGTACATGGGACCCAGTTACACAGGCCCATTCTTCACATCATAAATATTCATGACTCCTCCAGAGCTTATAGAATATGCATTTTTAGCCACTCCATTCAGCATAGGCTCCTGTTCCCTGTGCCCTCTCTGGAAGTGCCTGTTCCTGGCTTCTGGCCCGAGGCCATGCCTCCCAGCCTGTCAGGATAGCCACTCCAATGGCTGCAGCCCTCGTGAGAAACAGAGCTCCTGTCCAAACTGGGAACCTCACAAATCTTCAGTGACAGGCTTGACAGGCTTGTGACTGAATTTCTCTTTATCGTAAGGCTTCCCTTAGGGGCTAGGGCACATTTTTAAAGTCTCCTCCTCCTGTTCAATTTGAGACATAATCCAACAGCGTAATAGCCCCCACCCCCACCCCGTGATGCTCACAGCCCTGCTGGAGAAGCGCCTGGGTACGTGGGGCATGGGGCACCCTCTGCCTCTTCGTGTCTGAAGTGATGCCCATTTCCTGTGTGCTGGTGTGCGGTGCCAGGCAGATGCTCTTTTGAGCCTGGCGAACTGAGTGCGCTGTTTTGCCAATGCACCCTCCCTTGGTCCTGGTAGTGCCTGCTACATCATGAGTGATGACTCAACTCCTGCTGACCCTGACATGCCGTCCCCTTACCTAGGCTGGGAGGGCTCAAGACACCAGTGTGGTGCCTCCTCTGAAAACATCTGATGGAGTCTCAGGCTGCCTGTCTCCCTCCCCAGGCCCCATCGTTCTCCTCAGTTCATCCTCACGCTTTCCTCTCAGGCCAGGAGACAGTGGGGTACACTTGGTTCTGCTGCCTGTTCTCTCACTCCTCCCCAGCATTTTTTTTTTGGTCCTTTTTACTTCTTTTTTAGACAGTGTCTGGCTATCACCCAGGTTGGAGTGTATTCACAGAATCCTGGCTCACTGCAGCCTCAACCTCCTTGGCACAAGCAATCTTCCTGCCTTGGCCTCCTGAGCAGCTGAAACTACAGGCTTGCACTACTATGCCCAGCTACATTTTTGAAAATTTTTTTTGCAGAGAGGGGATCTCACTGTTGCCCATGGTGATCTTGAACTCCTGCTCACAAGCGATCCTCCCACCTCAGCCTGCCCAAAATGCTGGGATTACAGGCATGAGCCACCACCCCCAGACTACCCACCATTCTTTCTGACAAGAATAATAATATCTCTATTCTAGGAACAGTACTAAGTGCTTTAATTTCTTACTCACAAAACAATTTTGAGAAAATTATTATCACTATCTTCGTTATCTCTACTATGCAGCAGAGGAAACTGAGATACAGAGAAGTTAATTGACCCCTTAGGGCTCTAGGTCCTGGGCTCCGTTGTCCAGTTGCAGGCCAACGTCAGCCCCCAGGATGCTGTGCTGCCCTCAGGCCTCACAAAATGCTATGAGGTAGTGACAGCTATAAAGCTTGTTCTACAGATGGAACATGACATAGTTTGCCCAGACTCACCTGTCAGTGGGAGAGCTGGGATGCATCAGATGAATCTGCCCCCTGGACCATGGGCTGCCCACTGCAGACTGTGGGCATGGCAGCCTGCCCCACTAGCCTTTGCGGATCAAGATTTCCTGGCACTCAGGACACGTGTGCACCCCACGTGCAGTTCTGTGGCTGCTTTCATGCTGCAGCGGCAGAGTTGAATAGATGTACAACCAAGACAAGGATGCCCACAAAGCCTGGAAGGCATACCCCTGGTCCTTTCCAGAACACGTATGCTGACCCTCCCCCACCCCCAACTCTAACCACCAGAACCTTCCTAAACCAGCTACACTGCTCCTGCCATGTGGGAAGCTTTGACCATGGACAGAAGTGTTTCTTGCTACTCTGTGGAGGAGCACCTAGGGCCTCTCTGCCAAGTGTGATGTCCTGCAAAGGAAGATGTGCAGTGCCCCCTCCTGTTTTGGGGTAGCAGCTGCCATCATGACTGAATCTCTGGGGTGAAGGAGGGCGATGTAAGGGTATATGAGATGTGCGGTATTGACACGTGCAAGAGTGCTACCTCCCTCACAGCTGTCTCAGGCTCGATACAGGGAGATACAGGACCCCCAGCAACATCCTGACAGAGGACCATCCACCCTGATCACCCAACCTGTTGACAGACAGTTGTCACCGAGCTCTGTGTCCTTTGGGATCAGCTCTTTTCAGGGGATGTTGGCAGACTCACCCTACCAATCTTCCAGACAGGCTCAGTGGCCCACCTTAGGACCACACCTACACTGCCCACCCTAGCCACAGGGGCTCACTTCAGAGTCCTCTGGCTGGGTGGGAGTGAAGCCCCAGTAAGCAATATCAGCACATCCTCTCCAAGCGGAGGGGGCAAGAAGTGCTGAGGAGAGTCACGCCCACACAAAGAGTTGCTTAATCAACTGGATTCCTCCCAATTAGGTGTGCAAGGTCCTTACTTTCTTGCAAGATTCAGACACAAAACTCACCATCAACACTGACTCAGGAATCACACAATTATCATTAGGAAAAGTTGGAAAAAAAATACGAGTGACTGTCGAAATATAAAAAAAAAAAACCAAAACTCACTATTCTTAGTTTGTTTTCACATAAAGTTAAATAAATAAAAAGCATCTGTTTTTCTATATCTTTGGACAGGCTTCTTCACTTACAGGGAGTTATTTCAACTACAAGTGGACACACGTGGCATGTGCCCTTTCCGAGGATGAGGCAGGCAGGCCTCATTGGCGTCAAGACCTGAAAGAGCACATACTTCGTATGTGACTCCCAGTGCTGCTCAGAACTTGTCAGGATTTTAGAAATGATTTCATTTTAATCTCTAACAAATGTGTTATGTTTTAACAAAGGCCAGTTTTTCACTATTTCCCACGGACACATCACATTTAAGACGATACGGCTGACTCCACTCAGCAGACAGTCCAGCTCCCCACAGGGTCTTGAAGCCGTCACCATGGTGGCCTCTAGGGATGGAAAAGATGGAACAGTTAGCTTCACTAGTCTCCTTGCCTTTCCAAGTTAGAAGGGCTGTCATTGTTTTTGTTTTTGTTTTTGTTTTTGTTTTTGTTTTTGTTTTTGTTTTTGTTTTAGCATGCTCTCATAGTCATGCTACTGAGTCCTTGGAAACTAAACATCAGCACCTGGAACATTTGTACTGCAGAGTGCTCCAAAGTTTCTCTGACCAGCAACTACCCAACACTGAAACTGGGCTGCCCTAGGGGCAAATAGTGGGGCCATCAGTTGAGTCTAACCATAAACCCCAGGTCCCACAGTAAGATTTGAACCTTCAAGAGTATTCCTAAACCAGCAATGCTACCTGGCTCTAACAGAAACAAGGGCAAATCTTTTCTGAAGAAGAGCATTTCATCAGCACATTTTGTATTTCTGTGTAGAAAGTTGAACCACAAATGAGTTCACAATTTAAAACTACAAAACAAAAAACCTGAAAAACTGCCACCATGAATAAGATTCAAAAAACCAAATCAAAAATGAGATCAAAGAAAGACTATCACAAATAACCAGACATAATGTACAGCAGAAAATTTTGAAAATAAAAAATATAATCCCTGAAATAAAAAACTTGATGGTTAGCTTAAAGGAATGATGAGAGATTAGTAAAAAGAATATTGCACTGAAAAAATTTATCAGAGGAAACCAGAACACTAATGAGATAGTAAATATGAAAGAGAGATTAAGAGACATGAAAAATAGATTGAAGAATTCTAACTTAACTTTAAGCTGTGTCCCAGATAAAAATAATTAAGAGAATAGAGTGAAAGCAATATTTTGGAAGCATGAATATGAAGTTAAAAAAGATGAAAAAGAAATCCACAACTAGACATATTCTAATGCAACTTCAGAAAATAAAAATAAAGAGATCTTAAGTGCAGCTAGAGAGAGCAGATAAACATCTTTGATGAAATGATAATTTACTATCTGATGATTTGTGAATAGAAACAATGAAAATTGGAAGATGATAACATACAGTTTTCAAAGAGCTAAAAGAAAATAATTGCCAACTGAGGATGGTATACCTAGCAAAACTGGTTTCAAGAACAAGAGTGATATAAAGACATTTCAGATAAACAAAAGTTGAGTCAGTTACCATCAGAAAATTATTATAGTGCTAAATTACAAACTTCACTAAGGAGAAATAATCCCAGAACAAAAGCTTGAATTTTTTTTTTAAAAAAGGATTTCAATGAGCCAGGCTCAGTGGCTCAGCCTATAATCCCGTGCCTTTGGAAGGCTGAGGTGAGTGGATTGCCTGAACCTGCGGGTTCGAGAACTGCCTGGGCAGGTGAGACCTCATCTCTACAATAAATCAAAAATCAGCCGGGCGTGGTAGCGCGCGCCTGTAGTTCCAGCTTCTTGGAAGGCTGAGGTAGAAGGATCGCCGGAGCCCAGCAGGTCAAGGCTGTAGTGGCCGGGAGTGGCCACTGCACTCCAGTCTGGGCGACAGAGTGAGACTCCAAGTCAAAAAAAAAAAGGAGTTAAATGAAAAGAGAGTGATGATTATGTGGGTAAATGTAAAATACCATATTGTATAAATGATAAATATGTCTCGTGTTTAAAAACAATATGGAACTAAAATGCAAGGAAACAATTGCACATAAGTTTGGAGAATAGTGAGTGTAATTAAAATATTTTAATGCTAAATCTAGTATTTTTCTTAAGGCTTAGGTTATACTTTTTTTTTCCTTTTTTTCTTTTTGTATTGTCTTTGCATGGTTTGATATGAAGATGATCTGGCCTATCAAATAAGTTGGAAAATGTTCCCTTCTCTTGTACTTTCTGGAAGAGAGATGATGTTACTTTTTCTTTAAATAATTGGTAAATTCTCCAGTGAAATTATTTGAGCCTAGATATTTATTTTTGGTGAGATTTTTAGTTATAAGCCAATGTCTTTAATGTTTATAGAACTATTCCAATCATCTAGTTCATCTTGAAATTTTGTAGTTTGTGGTTTTTAAAGAATTGGCTTGTTTTTTCTGTGCTGTGAAATTTATGAGCCTACATTGGTTGTTATAGTGTCTTATTTTATTTTTAATGACTATAGAATCTATAGTGATATCCCTTACTTTGAACCTGATATTTCCGATTTGTGTCTTTGCTCTTTTTATTTTTGGCAGCCTTGCTAGAGTTTATCAATTTTATTGATTTTTTGAAAAATCAGCTTTTAGAGTTTTTTTTTATTGAATTTCTATTTTCAGTTTCATTTATTTTTCTCTCTTTATTATTTTCTTTTATCTACTTTCTTTTGGTGTACTTGGCTCTTCTTTTTCTAGTTTCTTGAGTTAGTAACTGATGGTTGACTTGAGACATTTAATCTTTGTAATACAATCAATTAGTGTTATAGATTTCCCAGCATTTGTTTAACTGTCTCATATGCTATGAAATGTTGTATTTTAATTTTTAATCTATGTTTTTTAAAATTTTCTTTTGAGACTTTATTTTTGATTCATGAATTAATTAGAAGTCTGATGTTTAATTACTGTTAATAATGTTAATGTCAACAATTATAATAAAGTTAATTTCCTTGTATGTAGAGATTTTCCTGTTGACTTCTGTTACTGATTTCTAATTTGCTTCCATTATGTCAGAGAACAGACTCTGTATGACTTCAATTTTTCCATTTGTTGAGTCTTGTTTTATGATCCAGTATGTGGTCTATCTTAGTGAACTATGTCAAATTCTGTGGACACATGTATACATGTATATTTTGCTGTTGTTGGGTGGAATGCTCTATTTATGTCAATTAAAAACTGTTGATTGATTGTGTTGTTTAGATCTTATTTATCCTAGCTGTTTTTCTGTCTATTCTATCAGTTTATAAAAAGGAGTTTTTAAAAATTCACAATCATAAATTTGGGGCTTATCATTTCTTATTTCAGCTCTATTAGTTGTTGATTCATGTATTTTGAGGCTTTGTTAGTTGGGGCATATACATTAAAAATTATTATGACTTCCTGGTGGATTAATATTTTTTATCATTTATGTAATGTCCCTCTTTGTCTATATTAATTTTATTTTCTTTAAAGTCTACCTTATCAGATACTAATCTAGCAACTTCCACTTTGTAAAATTCGATTTTGTACATTATCCCTTTTTCCTATATTTTTTTCAAACTAGCTACATGATTAAATTTGAGATGTCTTACAAAGTGCTCTTAGTTGGGTGATGTTTTCTTTATCCACTCTGCCAATCTGTGTTTTTTTATTGGCATATTGAGATCATTTACGTTTAGTGGAATTATATGCGAAAGCTTATGTCTGCCATTGTATTATTTGGTATCTCTTTGTTTCCTCTGTTTCTTATGCCTCTTAATTTTTGTCTTCCTACTTTGTGTAGCTAGAACATTACTTAGGATCCTAGGATCCTATCCTAACTGATTTAAAGTGTGTTGAGGGTATCTGTGTATATAATCTTCACAGTAGCTTCTCTGCATATTACAGTAGGTAGCTTATCACAATCTACTGTTATCAGCATTTTACCACTTTAAGTGAAATATGGAAACTTCATTTCTATTTAGATCTCTTTGCCATCTCTTGTTTTAAATATAATTGTATTATCATATTGAGTTACAATTTTTATTATAATCATCAAATATATAGAACTTATGAAGAAAATATTTGACTGCACATACTCATGTTTCCACTCTTTTTGTTGTACCTTCTTTCATCCTGTTGTTCCAATCTTCTTCCTTTGATCATTTTTTATGAAATTTTTCTTTTAGCCAATCTTTAAACTTAGATCTGCTAGTGACAAATTATTTTTACTTTTTTCATATATGTATTTATTTCCCCATTACCCCTCAATAATATTTTTTTAAATACAGAATTTGCAGTTGAAAATTCTTTTATTTGAGCAGTTAAGAATTATACTTTAAGAAAAGGGAGAGAAAAGAAAAGGAAAAGAAGAAAAGATGTTATGCCACTTCTTTCTGGCTTCCATTGTTTCACACAGGAAATCCACTGACACTGGAACTGCTGCTCACATATAGGCAACGCATTGTTCCTCTTGACTGTTTTCAGCATGTTTTATAATTAGCTTCCAAAAGTTTATTTACAAAGTGTTTTTATGTGCATTTCTTTGAGTTTATTGTTTGAATTTGCTCAGTCTCTTGCATCTGTAAGTTTGTGTCTTATCAAACTTGGGATACCATTATTTCTTTGAATGCATTTTTAACTCTGCTCACTTACTCCTTTCCTAGAACGCTGATAATATGAACATTGACTCTTCCGCCATTGTCCTACAGGTGTTTTTTTTTTGTTTTTAGTTTTTTCTTCCATTTATTGTTAAGATTGAAAGAATTCTATTGCTCTGTTCTTAAGTTCACTGACTGTATCCTCTGTCATCTCAACATCAACACTACTATTGAGCCTATCTAGTGTATTTTTATAATTTTTCATTTTTATAATTTCCATTTGGTTCTGTTTTATAACTTTTTTGTCTTTGCTGAGTTTTTCTATTTTTTTATTTATATCCAGAGAATGTCTAACTAACTGTTGAAGTATTTTTTATGACAATTTTTAAAAATTCTTTGCCAGATAATTTCAACATGTGATTCATCTTAATGCTGATATTATTCTATTGTCTTTTTAAAATTTAAGTTGTTGGTTTTGTTTTGGTTTTGGTCCTTGGTAATCACTATTTGCATATCTGAGAGAAGAGGATATTCTCAGACCCATGAGGACAAAGATTATCTCTTGGCCAAGTGCTGTTGTGACAGGACCCCCAAGAAATATGTCTACACTATCTTGGACAGACCAGATATTCTGTTTAGGGTATAATTTAAGCTATAGTCTTACAAAATGCCAAGGTAAATATCATTCAAAAAGTATACAAATTCAAGAGAGGGAAAGAATAAAATAATCAAGGATAAGAATTATATCAAAGACATATAATGCCATGTGCTAGGTATATCCATTTACACACACATACATATGCACTCCCTAGTCACCTGCTGTTTGATTGTCAAATGTGTATATCAAGACCCAACTTCCTCCTTGAACTTCAGGCTAGTATCAAATACCTCATTAAAGTCTCTGACTCTCCAAGCAGTTCAAACTCAGTGTGTCCAAACCACTCTTGATCTTCCTCCCAACCTATTTTCTCCAGTAGATCCTCACATTTGTAACTGACAACTTCTCCCTCCCCTCCCAGGAGCTCAGGCCAGAAATCCTGGAGTCTGAGCTATCTCTTC
>NW_007190377.1:0-3470 GCF_000164805.1 Carlito syrichta
TTGAGGACATAGATGCTAAAATCCTCAACAAGATCCTAGCTAACCGGATTCAACAACACATTTTAAAAATCATCCATCATGACCAAATAGGCCTCATCCCTAGAATGCAAGCCTGGTTCAACATTCGTAAAACCATAAATGTACTTAAATACATCAACAGATGTCAAAACAAAAATCACATGATTATATCATTAGATGCAGAAAAAGTTTTTGATAAAATCCAGCAACCCTTCTTGATAAAAACCCTCGAACATCTAGGCATATGGGGAACATACCTCAAAATAGTAAAAGCCATCTACGAGAAACCCACAGCTAGTATACTCCTAAACAGACAAAAACTGGAACCATTTCTCCTGAAAACTGGAACAAGACAAGGATGCCCACTCTCACCCTTCCTGTTCAATATAGTATTGGAAGTCCTGGCTAGAACGATCAGAGAAGAGAAGGCAGTCAGGGGTATTCAAATAGGAAAAGAGGAAGTCAAACTATCTCTCTTTGTAGATGACATGATCGTGTACCTTGAAAACTCAAGAGAATCTGTCAAAAACCTCCTTACACTGATAAAGGCCTTTGGCAAAGTCTCAGGATATAAAATAAATGTGCAAAAGACAATCACATTTCTTTACACCAATAATAAACAAACAGAAACTCAAATAAAAAGCATAATTCCATTCACAATAGCCACAAAAAATGAAATACCCTGGCATCTTCCTAATCAGAAACAATGAAAACTACAAAACACTGCTCAAAGAAATCAAAGACAACACAAGCAAGTGGAAAAATATCCCATGCTCACAGATTGGAAGAAACAACATTGTGAAGACGTCCACCTTACCTAAGGCAAACTACAGATTTAATGCAATACCCATCAAATTACCAGCAACATTCTTCTCAGACCTAGAAAAAACAACACAGGAATTCATATAGAAACACAAACGACCAAGAAAGCCAGAACAATCCTCAGCAAAAACAAACAAACAAACAAACAGACAAAAAGCAGGTTGTATCACATTACCAGACTTCAAATTTTACTATAAAGCTACAATAATCAAAACAACTAGCTATTGGTACAGGAATAGGCATATAGACCAATGGAATAGAATTGAGATTCCAGAAACAAAACCTCAATTTCTCAACCAACTCATCTTCAACAAAGCCTCCACCACCTACCACTGGCGAGAGGAGAACCTATTCAGTAAATGGTGCTGGGAAAACTGGCTGACCACATGCAGAAGATTGAAACAGGACCCCTATCTATCCCCATACACAAAAATTAACTCTAAATGGATCAGAGACCTAAATGTAAAACCTCAAACCATAAGAACCTTAGAAAATGAAGGACATACCCTCATGGAAATTGGAACTGGCATCCAGTTCCTGAACAAAACTTGAAACCCACAGGCCATAAGAGATAAGATAGACAAGTTGGACCTCATTAAACTGAGAAGCTTCTGCAAAGCCAAAGAAACCATCAAGAGAGTAGGGAGACAGCCTACCAACTGGGAAAAAGTATTTGCCAACTTCAGGTCTGACAAAGGCTTAACATCTTGGATCTACAAGGAACTCAAATGTGCTGAAAAGGAAAAACCAATAACCCCATTATAAAATGGGCAAAAGATATGAACAGACACTTCTCAAAGGAAGACATCCGAGCAGCCAACAGACACATGAAAAAATGTTCAACATCACTAATCATCAGGGAGATGCAAATCAAAACCACACTGAGATACCACCTAACTCCAGTCAGAATGGCCATTATCAATAACTCAAAAAATAACAGTTGCTGGAGAGGGTGTGGTGATAAGGGAACACTTCCACACTGTTAGTGGGAGTGCAAACTAGTGCAACCTCTGTGGAAAACAGTATGGCTATTCCTAAAAGCTCTAAATATTGACCTCCCATATGACCCCACAATCCCCCTACTGGGAACATACCCTGAAGAACTCAAATCACTCTATGAAAAAGATACCTGCACACATATGTTTATCGCAGCATTGTTCACAATAGTAAGAACCTGGAAGAAACCATGCTGTCCATCAAAAGAGGACTGGATTTAAAAAAGTGTGGTGAATATACACGATGGAATACTATGCAGCTATAAAGAAGAACAAAATCATGAATTTTGCAGCAACCTGGATGGAACTAGAGTCTGTAATACTGAGTGATCTCACAGAAACAAAGATCTGAGTATCACATGTTCTCACTCATATAGTGGACCTTGAACATCCAACGTAATACTATAAGAAAATGACTGACAGTGGTGGGAAACTAAGGGGGAGAGAGGAAGGGAGATGGGATTAATGGTAGTACATATCTGTCTGGGGATAGGGAGACACCTTATCAACAAGAATGCCTGAATGAAGCATATTTATATACCTAACCCTTAACTGTACCCAACAATATCATAATAAAAAATATTGATTAAAAAGAATTCAAACTTCGTGACCTGCTTGGGCAGGGAGACCTCATCTCTACAATAAATCAAAAAATCAGCCGGGGGGGCCTGTAATTCCGGCTACTCGGTAGGCTGAGGCGGAATGATCGCTAGAGCCCAGCAGGTCGAGGCTGTGGTGGCTGGGAGTGGCCACTGAACTCCAGTCTGGATGACAGAGTGAGATTCCAACTCAAAAAAAAAAAAAAAATTCAAACAGAAAACTTTACAATAGTTCCCGCAGTACCCGTTGAAAGGTTACGACAATGTGAATGCTATGGTAATAGTAAATAAATAATTAGTGAGGCAGACTAAGCTCCAGAAGCATAGCATCATGAGTGGAAGTCCCGAAGAATGTTTATACTTGACAACAAACAGGGCTATAGATTGGCACTGTTACATTCTGAAACAGCTTGTATACCAGAGAAAAACCTGTCTGGAAATTAAATTTAAAGAAAAAAGTCTTTCATTTCCTCATTCAAAATTAATGTTCAAAATACAGCAACTAGATCATAGACAACAACTTAAGATGCTAGAACAGTCTAGAAAAAATGTACTCCATTTCTCTTCCTTGCTGTGCACCTCACCTTTCCCATTCACTTGACTGAACAATGAAATTAGGCCTGTTTCATTCTTTTTATAGCTGATTTTACAGCCCAACTCATCATTAAAACTATTTCTTTTTTCACCACATCCTCTCCAGCGTCTGTTATTTTTTGAATTATTGATTATGGCCATTCTGACTGGAGCAGGTGGTATCTCAGTGTAGTTTTAATTTGCATCTCCTTGATGATTAGTTAGATTGAACTTTTCTTTCTTTCTTTCTTTCTTTTTTTGAGTTGGTGTCGCACTCTGTCGCCCAGACTGGAGTGCAGTGGCCTTTGTCAGACATAGAGTTGGCAAATACTTTTCCCAATTTGTGGGCTGTCTCCCTGCTCTCTTGATGGTTTCTTTGGCTTTGCAGAAGCTTGTCAGTTTAAGGAGGTCCCACTTGCCTATCTTATCTCTTATGGCCCGTGCGTTTCAGGTTTTGTTCAGG
>NW_007190378.1:0-853 GCF_000164805.1 Carlito syrichta
CAGCCGCGCTGCACTGCTGGGCAACCGATCTCACACTCAGAATACAGACCCCGCCCTGGAGGACTCCGAGGGTCCCGAGTGAATGCCCTCTCCTCTTTCAGCCATGCAGAAAATATTTGCATCTTAAAATCACCAGCTCTTCTTGCCTGCAGTCTTCCCACCCGCTGCAGACTGTACCGTTCATGACCACTCCTGCTCAAAGCCCGCTCACGGCTGCCCCCGCCAAAGGAGCTCACGTCCTTAGAGAATTTCAACCCTCTGTTATTTTTCTGCTCCACATCTAGCATAATTTTACATAATTCCGTCCACTGCCTGTCATCTTTCGCCACACAGTGATGTCCACCAGGACATGTGCCACCGCAGTTTTCTTTGCTGTTGCATCCCATCACCTGGTGTTTCATGGATATTAAGCGCTGCGTATGCTACGATGATTGACACAAATATTTGTGGAGGAGAAGAATGAATCCTTTTCCTTGGCCCTTTCCACCTCCGATGGCAGTGCGTTGCTCTGTTGTCCCTGGGTCTGACCACAGGACTCGATTCTGGCAGCTCACTAACTGCAGTGGACAGAATGGGTCCAGCGCTGACCTGTAAACTCCTATAGCACAGCGACTGTCTGAACAAATTACTTCTATGTCCAGGAACCAGCAGCCTTCCTTCAGTTAAGTGGGGGTTTCATGTTTGTTTGGATTTGCTTAATTTGAATAGGTCTGCTACTGCAGGCACTAGCCCTAGTTGGTAGGGATACAAAGATGAACAACACAATGAATTTGCTACTGGTCAGTGGGAGAGAAGGAACAAGACAAGCAGTTTAATGCTGTATGATAAAGTTAGCATCCAGGGCCTGGGTACT
>NW_007190379.1:0-837 GCF_000164805.1 Carlito syrichta
TCAGCCATGCAGAAAATATTTGCATCTTAAAATCACCAGCTCTTCTTGCCTGCAGTCTTCCCACCCGCTGCAGACTGTACCGTTCATGACCACTCCTGCTCAAAGCCCGCTCATGGCTGCCCCCGCCAAAGGAGCTCACGTCCTTAGAGAATTTCAACCCTCTGTTATTTTTCTGCTCCACATCTAGCATAATTTTACATAATTCTGTCCACTGCCTGTCATCCTTCGCCACACAGTGATGTCCACCAGGACATGTGCCACCGCAGTTTTCTTTGCTGTTGCATCCCGTCACCTGGTGTTTCATGGATATTAAGCGCTGCGTATGCTACGATGATTGACACAAATATTTGTGGAGGAGAAGAATGAATCCTTTCCCTTGGCCCTTTCCACCTCCGATGGCAGTGCGTTGCTCTGTTGTCCCTGGGTCTGACCACAGGACTCGATTCTGGCAGCTCACTAACTGCAATGGACAGAATGGGTCCAGCGCTGACCTGTAAACTCCTATAGCACAGCGACTGTCTGAACAAATTACTTCTATGTCCAGGAACCAGCAGCCTTCCTTCAGTTAAGTGGGGGTTTCATGTTTGTTTGGATTTGCTTAATTTGAATAGGTCTGCTACTGCAGGCACTAGCCCTAGTTGGTAGGGATACAAAGATGAACAACACAATGAATTTGCTACTGGTCAGTGGGAGAGAAGGAACAAGACAAGCAGTTTAATGCTGTATGATAAAGTTAGCATCCAGGGCCTGGGTACTTGGGAACATGGGGAAGGAATTTTTAACTCAGGGAGTCAGAGAAAGTGTCCCATCTATGTTGAGAAAATGATTGGTTGATTA
>NW_007190380.1:0-958 GCF_000164805.1 Carlito syrichta
CAGGGATCACTCACATTTCAATAATTAGCTTGAATGTGAATGAAATAAATGCACCACTGAAAAGACTTAAAAAGACAAAATGGATAAAATATCATGAGGCAACCATATACCATCTCCAGGAGACTCATCTCACCAGAAAGCACACTCAAAGACTCAAAGTAAGAGGATGGGAAACAAAATTTCAGGTGAAAGGAACACAAAAGAAAACAAGACTTGCAAGTTTAACTTATTTATCTGATAAGACAAAATACCCTTTAAGCTATCAAAAATTCAAAAAGATACAGAAAGTCCCTATATCATGATAAAAGATTCAATCCATCAACAAGAAATATCCATCCTAAACATATATACACCTAACAGTGGAGCACCAACTTTCTTAAAGCAGTTTCTAGGCAAAATAAAAAAGATATTGACTCTAACACTATTATAGCTGGGGGTTTTAATACCCCCCTCACAATGCTAAACAGATCATCAAGACAAAATAATCAGCCTGGAGATCCAGGACCTCAATGTGACGCTTGACCATATGGACTTAATTGATATCTACAGAACACTCCACCCAACGACCACAGAATATACATTCTACTTACCACCATAAGGAATGTATTCTAAATAGACCATATCTCTGGCCATAAATCAAGCATAAACCAATTTCATAAGACTGAAATTCTGCCATGCACCTTCTCAGACCACAGTGGAATAAAAAGAAATATCAACACAATCAAAGTTCCCCCAAACCCCACAAAGACATGGACACTAAACAGCATGATGCTAAGCAACTCCTGGGTCACCACAGAAATCAAAACAGAGGTTTATAGATACCTGGAAACTAATGTAAATGAAGAAACGTCTTACAAAAACCTCTGGAATGCCATGAATGCAGTATTAAGAGGGGAATTCATATCACAACAATCACACATAAAGAGAAAGGAAAGATCCCAAGTTAACACCAACAAGT
>NW_007190381.1:0-1542 GCF_000164805.1 Carlito syrichta
TTGCAGTGCCTCATATTAAGTTAGGGTTGATTATTATTGAATTAAGTGAATAAGTCAAAGAGGATTTTTCAAAGGAACTAATAGACCAAATCTATAAAAGATCGTTCAACATGTCTGTAGAAATGTAGAACAATGTCTCCATAACACTTGTGTCTTCTTGATTTATTTCCATGTGTCATTGCTGAATTGTTACTGTGCAATCTAGGGATCAAATTTTCCAAAAATCAATGATTAACTTATGGAATTTTAAAGTCTGTGTCTACTTGCATCCAACTAGTTATCTTTTATTTCATTGGCATAATTTGATAGTCATCATAGTGTTCCTGTCATTAATATGTTAGGTGCCATATGGTTGGAATGAAATATTGTCCTTGATCTTGGGGTAATTTATTTTAAAAAATCCTTAGGATTCAAATAAGATTGTCTCCTATAAACTCAAAGTTATGACTTGTAGTAGAAGTTCAGTTACCTAAGAATAATTTTCTTACGTGTTTGATTTTAATAAGATACAATGATGATCTATAAAGACTTGCAATGACTTCCAAATCAAGAGAATAATTATCTAGTGCATTGATTACAACATAGAAATATTTGCAAAGTAAATAATCTCCTTTATGTGTGTAAGTAAAATCTTCATAAGTTTCAGTTGTAGCTTCCTTTTGAGAGTATAGAAATCTGATATAATGATATAATAGTCTTAGAATATCAATTTTTAAAATATTACTGTTACCAAAGGGCAGTAGTACTCTTTATGACTAATTAGTAATAATGGCTAATAAAAGTTAGTACATACTAAGTACTTATATGCCTGACAGTGAACCAAACTTGTTATATAAGTTATATTGCTTAATCCTATGAATAAAGCTAGGAAATGTTTTATAATATTATTTACATTTTTCAAATGAAGGAGTTGAGATTTATTGCATGTGTTAATTGAGTTTTTCCCAGTTACAAGTGAAATAAATTTGACTCAGACTAATTTAAGAAAAAAGGTTCACATAACTGAGAAATCTAAGAATGGACTTTAGTTGTAAGTGGATGTAGAGTCTTAAAGAATGTCATTAAGCTAATTGATTCCTCTCCATCTTTTGTCTTTTGTTTTCTTGGTTTCCTGCTGTAGGTAGGGTTCTATCCAAGTCTTGGACAAGATAAGATGACCAGTAGCACCACAAACATACATCTTCCAAGCTTAGTCACACCAGTCTAAAGACAATCTCAATCTTTTCCCCTCTTTCCTCACCTCCATCTCTCTATTATTATTTTTTTAATGTCAATTTCAGGGAAGACTTCACTTTATCATTGCTTGGCTGATATGCCCATTCTTGTAACAATAGCAGTGGCCTGGATTAGGTAACATGATTGATTTCTGCACAAGGTTCACATGCAGCAAAGAAAAATTACACAGAGGCCCCAATAAAAGGCAGTTGGAAAGTATGCTGAGAAAACAAATTATAAATGTCACTGTGTTTGCTACATAGAGGGTGACTTAACTTGCTCTACTATTAAATGGCAGGGAAATGATTCAAATCAGTGTCTGCCTGA
>NW_007190382.1:0-1107 GCF_000164805.1 Carlito syrichta
CTAGGAAATGTTTTATAATATTATTTGCATTTTTCAAATGAAGGAGTTGAGATTTATTGCATGTGTTAATTGAGTTTTTCCCAGTTACAAGTGAAATAAATTTGACTCAGACTAATTTAAGAAAAAAGGTTCACATAACTGAGAAATCTAAGAATGGACTTTAGTTGTAAGTGGATGTAGAGTCTTAAAGAATGTCATTAAGCTAATTGATTCCTCTCCATCTTTTGTCTTTTGTTTTCTTGGTTTCCTGCTGTAAGTAGGGTTCTATCCAAGTCTTGGACAAGATAAGATGACCAGTAGCACCACAAACATACATCTTCCAAGCTTAGTCACACCAGTCTAAAGACAATCTCAATCTTTTCCCCTCTTTCCTCACCTCCATCTCTCTATTATTATTTTTTTAATGTCAATTTCAGGGAAGACTTCACTTTATCATTGCTTGGCTGATATGCCAATTCTTGTAACAATAGCAGTGGCCTGGATTAGGTAACATGATTGATTTCTGCACAAGGTTCACATGCAGCAAAGAAAAATTACACAGAGGCCCCAATAAAAGGCAGTTGGAAAGTATGCTGAGAAAACAAATTATAAATGTCACTGTGTTTGCTACATAGATGGTGACTTAACTTGCTCTACTATTAAATGGCAGGGGAATGATTCAAATCAGTGTCTGCCTGACTTTAGTGCTCATGACTCTAAGTATTCTAATTTAGGTACTTTCTCATTATTTCTGGAGTTATTTTTAGAATATTTGTTTTACACTAAGAATGTTAAAGCCATGGACGTCTTTATAAACAAAGACTGTAAATATTTTTCTCATCTATTTCCACTGAAACCTACTTTTTGGATTTAGGGCTAGAAGTTACCATGAATGATTTCTATTCTATTTCCCCCAACAAACTAGTTTCTTCAGAGTTATTTATGAATAGTTTATGTATAGCATTTATAACATAGTTTAACACAATTTAGGATTGACTATTATTTAAGTTTTAATGCACTAAAAAATATATTTCTTTGTGAAGCTTTCAGGTACATTGTGACTGCTAGTAGATATTTGAATTCAATATCCAAATGCCAAGTTTTCTTCCCTGCTTCTTCTTGACCCTT
>NW_007190383.1:0-818 GCF_000164805.1 Carlito syrichta
CCTTTTCCCTCTTTCCTCACCTCCATCTCTCTATTATTATTTTTTTAATGTCAATTTCAGGGAAGACTTCACTTTATCATTGCTTGGCTGATATGCCAATTCTTGTAACAATAGCAGTGGCCTGGATTAGGTAACATGATTGATTTCTGCACAAGGTTCACATGCAGCAAAGAAAAATTACACAGAGGCCCCAATAAAAGGCAGTTGGAAAGTATGCTGAGAAAACAAATTATAAATGTCACTGTGTTTGCTACATAGATGGTGACTTAACTTGCTCTACTATTAAATGGCAGGGGAATGATTCAAATCAGTGTCTGCCTGACTTTAGTGCTCATGACTCTAAGTATTCTAATTTAGGTACTTTCTCATTATTTCTGGAGTTATTTTTAGAATATTTGTTTTACACTAAGAATGTTAAAGCCATGGACGTCTTTATAAACAAAGACTGTAAATATTTTTCTCATCTATTTCCACTGAAACCTACTTTTTGGATTTAGGGCTAGAAGTTACCATGAATGATTTCTATTCTATTTCCCCCAACAAACTAGTTTCTTCAGAGTTATTTATGAATAGTTTATGTATAGCATTTATAACATAGTTTAACACAATTTAGGATTGACTATTATTTAAGTTTTAATGCACTAAAAAATATATTTCTTTGTGAAGCTTTCAGGTACATTGTGACTGCTAGTAGATATTTGTATTCAATATCCAAATGCCAAGTTTTCTTCCCTGCTTCTTCTTGACCCTTAAAGATATTAGCTTGACAAAAGAAAACTAACTTTTCATCTCGCTGGAAGTGAATCCTCACTTGTTTT
>NW_007190384.1:0-847 GCF_000164805.1 Carlito syrichta
GGCCCCAATAAAAGTCAGTTGGAAAGTATGCTGAGAAAACAAATTATAAATGTCACTGTGTTTGCTACATAGAGGGTGACTTAACTTGCTTACTATTAAATGGCAGGGGAATGATTCAAATCAGTGTCTGCCTGACTTTAGTGCTCATGACTCTAAGTATTCTAATTTAGGTACTTTCTCATTATTTCTGGAGTTATTTTTGGAATATTTGTTTACACTAAGAATGTTAAAGCCATGGACGTCTTTATAAACAAAGACTGCAAATATTTTTCTCATCTATTTCCACTGAAACCTACTTTTTGGATTTAGGGCTAGAAGTTACCATGAGTGATTTCTTTCTATTTCCCCCAACAAACTAGTTTCTTCAGAGTTATTTATGAATAGTTTATGTATAGCATTTATAACATAGTTTAACACAATTTAGGATTGACTATTACTTAAGTTTTAATGCACTAAAAAATATATTTCTATGTGAAGCTTTCAGGTACTTTGTGACTGCAAGTAAATATTTGTATTCAATATCCAAATGCCAAGTTTTCTTCCCTGCTTCTTCTTGACACTTAGAAGATATTAGCTTGACAAAAGAAAACTAACTTTTCATCTCACTGGAGTGAATCCTCACTTGTTTTTCTGAATACTGAGCTATAGTCAGCATCAGATAATGACTTTTTATTTCATGTATGATTCTCTGGATGTCACAATCTTTTCGCTGCCATTTTGTTTATTCATCTGATGGCATTTCTCCTCTCCTGGAACTCAAATGAATCAAATATAGAGCTTCAGAAAATGTTTTCCTCTCCTCCCTTTTTAACATATTTTTCTTAGCTTTGAGATAATTTTTCCATAC
>NW_007190385.1:0-835 GCF_000164805.1 Carlito syrichta
GAATATTTGTTTTACACTAAGAATGTTAAAGCCATGGACGTCTTTATAAACAAAGACTGTAAATATTTTTCTCATCTATTTCCACTGAAACCTACTTTTTGGATTTAGGGCTAGAAGTTACCATGAATGATTTCTATTCTATTTCCCCCAACAAACTAGTTTCTTCAGAGTTATTTATGAATAGTTTATGTATAGCATTTATAGCATAGTTTAACACAATTTAGGATTGACTATAATTAAGTTTTAATGCACTAAAAAATATATTTCTATGTGAAGCTTTCAGGTACATTGTGACTGCAAGTAAATATTTGTATTCAATATTCCAAATGCCAAGTTTTCTTCCCTGCTTCTTCTTGACCCTTAGAAGATATTAGCTTGACAAAAGAAAACTAACTTTTCATCTCGCTGGAGTGAATCCTCACTTGTTTTTCTGAATACTGAGCTATAGTCAGCATCAGATAATGACTTTTTATTTCATGTATGATTCTCTGGATGTCACAATCTTTTCGCTGCCATTTTGTTTATTCATCTGATGGCATTTCTCCTCTCCTGGAACTCAAATGAATCAAATATAGAGCTTCAGAAAATGTTTTCCTCTCCTCCCTTTTTAACACATTTTTCTTAGCTTTGAGATAATTTTTCCATAGCTGTTCAGCTTGGAAGGTAGATGGTGCTAAGAGTTGATGTTTATTCATGTTCAATCTTGGGAAGAGGTGCTACTTTGTGTAAAGAAAAAAACAGATTTATCCTTGATTCACCACGATCTTTATGAAGATGAGAAAAAAGTAGAAAGACAAATTCATGCAAACAAAATGTGATTTTATTCTCATTCTTT
>NW_007190386.1:0-865 GCF_000164805.1 Carlito syrichta
CTACTTTTTGGATTTAGGGCTAGAAGTTACCATGAATGATTTCTATTCTATTTCCCCCAACAAACTAGTTTCTTCAGAGTTATTTATGAATAGTTTATGTATAGCATTTATAACATAGTTTAACACAATTTAGGATTGACTATTATTTAAGTTTTAATGCACTAAAAAATATATTTCTTTGTGAAGCTTTCAGGTACATTGTGACTGCTAGTAGATATTTGTATTCAATATCCAAATGCCAAGTTTTCTTCCCTGCTTCTTCTTGACCCTTAGAAGATATTAGCTTGACAAAAGAAAACTAACTTTTCATCTCGCTGGAGTGAATCCTCACTTGTTTTTTCTGAATACTGAGCTATAGTCAGCATCAGATAATGATTTTTTATTTCATGTATGATTCTCTGGATGTCACAATCTTTTTGCTGCCATTTTGTTTATTCATCTGATGGCATTTCTCCTCTCCTGGAACTCAAATGAATCAAATATAGAGCTTCAGAAAATGTTGTCCTCTCCTCCCTTTTTAACATATTTTTCTTAGCTTTGAGATAATTTTTCCATACCTGTTCAGCTTGGAAGGTAGATGGTGCTAAGAGTTGATGTTTATTCATGTTCAATCTTGGGAAGAGGTGCTACTTTGTGTAAAGAAAAAAACAGATTTATCCTTGATTCACCACGATCTTTATGAAAGAATGAGAAAAAAGTAGAAAAGACAAAATTCAATGCAAACAAAATGTGATTTTATTCTCATTCTTTTGCCAACTTTTATATGCCTGACTTGTTACTTTTTGCTAATGTGCGGCCACTAATGAAATTCCAGTAATTAAATAGAAATAGATGGACTGTTAGCAGGAAAAAGAAAATCAATGCA
>NW_007190387.1:0-855 GCF_000164805.1 Carlito syrichta
GATACTAGGTGCTTGTGATAAGCAGTTTTAGGGGGAAAAGCAACTCAAAGCATATGAAAGCTGCCATCCAGAAATAAGTGGTAGAGAAACAATAGAACTTGATAAAACTTAGTGTTTTCTCATACATTTTTTCTGTGTGTTTGTGCATTCATTTTTATGTTAGATAGACTTCTCTAATAAAAAAAAGATTTCCTTATAGACAGTAGGTTGGTGCATGATTCTTTGATTTTTTTTTTCCTCCTTAGGGACATGTGGTAGGTAGGATCAGACTTCTTTTCGGCTTTAAAGTTAGGCATGACAGTGTGAGTTGTTTTGTTTACTCTGACCTGCAGCTTTTCAGAGTCAATGTTTGATTTACCTTATTTCTTTTCTGGTTGTGAGTATCTCAGAAGCTGGTGGCAAGATGGGTCTTGCTTAGAAATGTAGATGTCAATGATAAATAAGCATTTGTTTTAGTCCACTGAGATTTGGGTTGAATTTTTTTTTTTTTGAGTTGGAGTCTCACTCTGTCGCCCAGACTGGAGTGCAGTGACCGCTCCCAGCCACCGCAGCCTCGACCTGCTGGGCTCCGGCGATCCTTCTGCCTCAGCCTTCCAAGTAGCCGGAATTACAGGCATGCGCTACCACACCCGGCTGATTTTTTGATTTATTGTAGAGATGAGGTCTCACTGCCCAGGCGGGTCTCGAATCCGCTGGCTCAGGCAATCCACTCACCTCAGCCTCCCAAAGGCGCAGGATTACAGGCTGAGCCACCGAGCCCGGCGGGTTGGATTTTTATTATTGCATATCCCTGCCTATCCTGACATACAGTTTTTGTTGCAAAACAGGTGTTTTTATTTCAGGCCACCCTTTACT
>NW_007190388.1:0-964 GCF_000164805.1 Carlito syrichta
AAACTTAGTGTTTTCTCATACATTTTTTCTGTGTGTTTGTGCATTCATTTTTATGTTAGATAGACTTCTCTAATAAAAAAAAGATTTCCTTATAGACAGTAGGTTGGTGCATGATTCTTTGATTTTTTTTTTCCTCCTTAGGGACATGTGGTAGGTAGGATCAGACTTCTTTTCGGCTTTAAAGTTAGGCATGACAGTGTGAGTTGTTTTGTTTACTCTGACCTGCAGCTTTTCAGAGTCAATGTTTGATTTACCTTATTTCTTTTCTGGTTGTGAGTATCTCAGAAGCTGGTGGCAAGATGGGTCTTGCTTAGAAATGTAGATGTCAATGATAAATAAGCATTTGTTTTAGTCCACTGAGATTTGGGTTGAATTTTTTTTTTTTTGAGTTGGAGTCTCACTCTGTCGCCCAGACTGGAGTGCAGTGACCGCTCCCAGCCACCGCAGCCTCGACCTGCTGGGCTCCGGCGATCCTTCTGCCTCAGCCTTCCAAGTAGCCGGAATTACAGGCATGCGCTACCACACCCGGCTGATTTTTTGATTTATTGTAGAGATGAGGTCTCACTGCCCAGGCGGGTCTCGAATCCGCTGGCTCAGGCAATCCACTCACCTCAGCCTCCCAAAGGCGCAGGATTACAGGCTGAGCCACCGAGCCCGGCGGGTTGGATTTTTATTATTGCATATCCCTGCCTATCCTGACATACAGTTTTTGTAGCAAAACAGGTGTTTTTATTTCAGGCCACCCTTTACTATTGTTTAAGAGACAGTGAATGTGTAATTACAACCTTTTTTAAGTTAGAAAGCAGGATCTATTGAGAGGGTAGAGAAGCTCCCTCTGGGAAGAGGACCCAAAGAGGTTCCCCCTAATTACATGCTTAAAAGGATGGTTAAGCAAACAAGGTTAACCTCTTTTTAATTCTCCATTACATTAAATTGATTTGTAAAATCTTCCTTTTCAGTATTT
>NW_007190389.1:0-877 GCF_000164805.1 Carlito syrichta
CCATTGAGTAGGTTTCGGATTTTTTCCATTGTTTGAATTAATGATGTTGTTGGTAGCCATGCACTTTAATCTTTGTCTAAGGCTTCAATTAGTTCCTTAGGATGGATCTCTGAAAATGAAATTCATGGACACAGGGCCTACACTTTGTTTAAAGCCTTTTGATAACTGTGGCCAATTCACAGCCCCCAAATTTATACTAACAGACATGACAGTCCATTGGTTTATGAAAATTCCTTTTCTCCATGTGCTCACCAACATTGAATGATTTAGTGGAAAAGAAATCAAAAATAATTTGCAAACATATATTTGATAGGTTTAAAAAGTCACAAGTTTCATTAGTTTATTTATTTATTTATTTATTTTTTGAGTTGGAGTCTCACTCTGTCACCCAGCCTTGAGTGCAGTGGCCGCTCCCAGCCACCGCAGCCTTGACCTGCTGGGCTCCGGCTATCCTTCCGCCTCGACCTTCCAAGTAACCGGAATTATAGGCATGCGCTACCAAGCCCTGCTGATTTTTTGATTTATTGTAGAGATGAGGTCTCCCCTGCCCAGGCGGGTCTCGAACCCGCAGGCTCAGACAATCCACTCACCTCAGCCTCCCAAAGGCACGGGATTACAGGTTGAGCCACTGAGCCCAGCTAGTGTTTCTTTAACAACAGAGAAAACGCCATTTTTCTTTTCTAATTTTTTTTAATTTTAAAGATGTGGGGTACAATTCAGGTTTAGATATTCAAGTGTTTAGAAAATTTTTTTTTCTTTTTTGCATTTGCTTCAACTGCTTATTCAATGTTCTAAAAATGTGTCATCACCATGTGTGACTATAAACTTAAGTGTAGGTATGATGACATCCAATTTTAATAGAGTGTCTCAGTTGATC
>NW_007190390.1:0-839 GCF_000164805.1 Carlito syrichta
GGCTAATTTTTGATTTATGTAGAGATGAGGTCTCGCCTGCCCGGGCCGGTCTCGAACCTGCGGGCTCAGGCAACCCACTCACCTCAGCTTCCCAAAGGCGCGGGATTACAGGCTGAGCCACCGAGCCGGGCTCCCTTACCCCCTTTCGATCTCCCCCTTCAGATGACCAGTGTTGTCTCATTCTTTGTGTGTGTGTTGGAGTCTCACTCTGTAACCTAGACTCGGGCAATCCTTCCACCTCAGCCTTCCAAGTACCTAGAACTCCAGGCATGTGCTACCATGCCTGGTTTATTTTTGATTTATTGTAGAGACGATGTTTCACCGAGTGGCCCGGCTGATCTTGACCTCCTGGGCTCAGGCACTCCTCTGTCCTAGGCCTCCAAAAGTGCAGGGATGACAGGCTGAGCCACGGCACTCGGCCTTTATCTCATCTTTATGTCCATAGGTACATAGTGTTTAGCTCTCTCATATA
Organism: Carlito syrichta; assembly: GCF_000164805.1. Taxonomy (NCBI): domain Eukaryota; kingdom Metazoa; phylum Chordata; class Mammalia; order Primates; family Tarsiidae; genus Carlito; species Carlito syrichta. The sequence goes on from NW_007190390.1 coordinate 473, forward strand.
AGTGAGAGAATGTGGTATTTGGTTTTCTTCTGCATTAACTTGCTTAGGATTGCGGCATCCGGCTGCATCCACGTTGTTGCGAGAGACGTGACTTGATTCTTTATGGCTGTGTAGCATTCCATGGTGTATTTGTGTTGTTTTTTCTGATGCGATCCGTTGCTGATGAGCACCTAGATTGATTTCATGTGTTTTCTACTGTGAATACTGCCACGACATACGTTTGTGTGGCAGGTATCTTTTGGTGAAAGGATTTATGTTTCATTGGATATATACCCAGTATTGGTATTGCTGGGTTGCATGGTGAGTTTATTTTTAAATCTTTCAGCAAACTCCAAAACTGCTTTGCAAAGGACTGAACTAGTTTCAT
>NW_007190391.1:0-849 GCF_000164805.1 Carlito syrichta
TCAGCTTCCCAAAGGCGCGGGATACAGGCTGAGCCACCGAGCCGGGCTCCTTTACCCCCTTTCGATCTCCCCTTTCAGATGACCAGTGTTGTCTCATTCTTTGTGTGTGTGTTGGAGTCTCACTCTGTAACCTAGACTCGGGCAATCCTTCCACCTCAGCCTTCCAAGTACCTAGAACTCCAGGCATGTGCTACCATGCCTGGTTTATTTTTGATTTATTGTAGAGACGATGTTTCACCGAGTGGCCCGGCTGATCTTGACCTCCTGGGCTCAGGCACTCCTCTGTCCTAGGCCTCCAAAAGTGCAGGGATGACAGGCTGAGCCACGGCACTCGGCCTTTATCTCATCTTTATGTCCATAGGTACATAGTGTTTAGCTCTCTCATATAAGTGAGAGAATGTGGTATTTGGTTTTCTTCTGCATTAACTTGCTTAGGATTGCGGCATCCGGCTGCATCCACGTTGTTGCGAGAGACGTGACTTGATTCTTTATGGCTGTGTAGCATTCCATGGTGTATTTGTGTTATGTTTTCTCTGATGCGATCCGTTGCTGATGAGCACCTAGATTGATTTCATGTGTTTTCTACTGTGAATACTGCCACCACATACGTTTGTGTGGCAGGTATCTTTTGGTGAAAGGATTTACGTTTCATTGGATGTATGCCCAGTATTGGGATTGCTGGGTTGCGTGGTGAATCTGTTTTTAAATCTTTCAGCAAACTCCAAAACTGCTTTGCAAAGGACTGAACTAGCTTTCGTTCTGACCAACAGTGTGTGAGTGATACTTTTCTGCACAACCTCATCAACATCTGACATTTTTTGACTTATTGACAATAGCCGTCTTACTGGG
>NW_007190392.1:0-812 GCF_000164805.1 Carlito syrichta
CCCACACTCACACACACACACTCACCCTTTCAGAACTCAAAATTCAGCATTGTTGCGGGACACAAATTCAACATACAAACACCTGGTGTCTCTCTACACTTTCAAAGTCCACCTGAAGAAACCACTAAGGAAACAATTCAATTACCATAGCAGCCAAAACCACAAAATAGTACAAAAACAAAGTTAAGCGGACAATAGAACAGTACACTAAACAGTACACACTCATGCTGATAGACATTGCACAGGACATAAGCCAATGGAAAGGAAATACTGGGTTCAATAAATAAAAACCATGACGTGGGAAGATGCCACTACTACACAACGCATTAAAAACAGAAAGAAATCTCGACCAAAACCCAAATGTCTTGTATTTCAGTAGAATTGCATGAGACCTGCAATAGCCCAAACTGTCCTCAAAACGGGCAAAGTTTAGGGTTTCACACTTTCTGCTTTCACCAAAGTCCAGGAAACCAAACACAGAGGCAATGGTATAAAACCCTAACGATTGATCCATGGAACAGAACGAACACTGAGGAATCAGTGGACACATTTATGGCCACATACATTCCGTGGGAATAGGGCAGTCCTTCCACACACACTTCTCAGAAAACTGGATACTCTCATGCATAATCCAGCAGTTCCACTTCCAGCAAAAGCCACAACACAGGTAAGAAAATACAAGAAAAGAAGAGTCTGTGAACTCACGGTTAAGGGTCCATGTCCAAGAGCGGCCTGACTCACGTTCCCTCGACGTGGTAGGGGGGCCCCAGCTCCGCCGCCTGCGGGGGGCCCGGCTCCGCCGGCAGCGGGGG
>NW_007190393.1:0-791 GCF_000164805.1 Carlito syrichta
CCCTAAGTCAACTTCACATTGAGGATCAGAGTACCTATGGTGGCTATTCAGAAGACGGAATGCATAATAAATATTAACGATTTCAGAAGAAAAACTGTAGAATAATTTAACATATCTTTTCCCTTTCTTAAAACTTTTGTACATATTCTTGGGACACGCTGTGTTTTCTGCTGGTGAATTTTAATTTAAACTTACAGATATGCAACCCCTACTCAAAAGGTTCCCCTGCCTATTTGAAGGAAATATAAAATGATATTTCCCTTGTATTTTAAACCAATTTCTATTTTTCAAAGTGTATTTCCACTGAATCCCCGAGGATTTTCTCTACCTAAGACATAATGGTGTACTCTGCAACAATGTCTCGGATTAATGTGATACTTTTTACCGACAAGCCTTGAATATCATGCACACACACAAAAAGAGACCACTGGGAGCCCTATGTTTAGAAACCAAAATAACATGGAGATTTAGAAAGAAGAATTTGGGCTCCTCATTCATATAAAAATTTAGATAATCGAAAATTCTAGAAAAGTGACTTTGATGTTAGTGAAGCGATGTTCAAATCCTGAGAGACAAACGGCTCAACGGCTGGAAAATAAAATGAAAAACATGCAGAAGTGTCTAAACCAGAGAAAGTGATGAAATATTATTAGGTTGTGCTATGACCAAGCTCCAACAAGACTCTGTGACCATAGTAATGAAGACTACATCGTGGGGAACCCCCTCAGGGACCTCCCACTGTGGGAGCTTCTCTGTCCTCTCAATAACTTCTGCGTGAAACAAAAAGCCTA
>NW_007190394.1:0-758 GCF_000164805.1 Carlito syrichta
CAGAAGACGGAATGCATAATAAATCTTAACGATTTCAGAAGAAAAACTGTAGAATAATTTAACATATCTTTTCCCTTTCTTAAAACTTTTGTACATATTCTTGGGACACGCTGTGTTTTCTGCTGGTGAATTTTAATTTAAACTTACAGATATGCAACCCCTACTCAAAAGGTTCCCCTGCCTATTTGAAGGAAATATAAAATGATATTTCCCTTGTATTTTAAACCAATTTCTATTTTTCAAAGTGTATTTCCACTGAATCCCCGAGGATTTTCTCTACCTAAGACATAATGGTGTACTCTGCAACAATGTCTCGGATTAATGTGATACTTTTTACCGACAAGCCTTGAATATCATGCACACACACAAAAAGAGACCACTGGGAGCCCTGTGTTTAGAAACCAAAATAACATGGAGATTTAGAAAGAAGAATTTGGGCTCCTCATTCATATAAAAATTTAGATAATCGAAAATTCTAGAAAACTGACTTTGATGTTAGTGAAGCGATGTTCAAATCCTGAGAGACAAACGGCTCAACGGCTGGAAAATAATATGAAAAACATGCAGAAGTGTCTAAACCAGAGAAAGTGATGAAATATTATTAGGTTGTGCTATGACCAAGCTCCAACAAGTCTCTGTGACCATAGTAATGAAAGACTACATCGTGGGGGAACCCCCTCAGGGACCTCCCACTGTGGGAGCTTCTCTGTCCTCTCAATAACTTCTGCGTGAAACAAAAAGCCTACATTGCCCAGTGG
>NW_007190395.1:0-762 GCF_000164805.1 Carlito syrichta
AACATTGTATGCCTGTATCCACATCACATGTGCCCCAAATATTTATAAATCTATCATATAATTCTTGTACCCATAAGTAAAAATTAAAGAATTAAAAATTGAGACCTATGTAGAATTCAATGTAGTGTAAACAATTGAAGAGTATTTAGTCATTATTTAATAGTTTGGGGGTATTGTTAAATTGTGAATTCTCAGGTTCTTAAAAATTATTTGTCCTTTAAATAATAATGTATTGAAAATTTTAAGTCAGTTATATTGAGAGATATCTGACAGATTGTTCCTTCAATTTTAATTGAACAATTTGGATTGTCACAAATGCATACAATGATGTAGCCACTAGAGAAATCATAATATACAATGTTCTAGCACCGTACATCCCTATCGCAGTCCATTCTTTTTTCTAACTTTGGCTTCTGATATTCACTGATCTGTTTTGTGTCTTACTGATTTTGTGATTTAGAATCTTATGTAATTTAATAAAAAAGTTGTTTTTATGTCTGGCATCCTTTAGTGAACTTACCACTTAAGAATCATTTGTGGGCCAGGCTCAGTGGCTCAGCCTGTAATCCCAGCACTTTGGGAGGCCGAGGCGAGTGGATTGTTAGAGTCCTAGGGTTTGAGACCCACCCAGGCATCTTGGCGAGACCTCGCATCTATAATAAATCAAAAATAGGACGGGCATGGTAGGACGCGCCCGTAGTTCCAGATACTTGGAACGCGGAGGCGGAAAGAATGCTGGAACCAAAAGGCCAAGGCTGTGAT
>NW_007190396.1:0-753 GCF_000164805.1 Carlito syrichta
TTAAATAATAATGTATGAAAATTTTAAGTCAGTTATATTGAGAGATATCTGACAGATTGTTCCTTCAATTTTAATTGAACAATTTGGATTGTCACAAATGCATACAATGATGTAGCCACTAGAGAAATCATAATATACAATGTTCTAGCACCGTACATCCCTATCGCAGTCCATTCTTCTTTCTAACGTTGGCTTCTGATATTCACTGATCTGTTTTGTGTCTTACTGATTTTGTGATTTAGAATCTTATGTAATTTAATAAAAAAGTTGTTTTTATGTCTGGCATCCTTTAGTGAACTTACCACTTAAGAATCATTTGTGGGCCAGGCTCAGTGGCTCAGCCTGTAATCCAAGCACTTTGGGAGGCCGAGGCGAGTGGATTGTTAGAGTCCTAGGGTTTGAGACCCACCCAGGCATCTTGGCGAGACCTCGCATCTATAATAAATCAAAAATAGGACGGGCATGGTAGGACGCGCCCGTAGTTCCAGTTACTTGGAAGGCGGAGGCGGAAAGAATGCTGGACCCAAAAGGCCAAGGCTGTGATGGCTGAGAGCATACCACTGCATCCAGTCTGGGTGACAGAGTGAGAATCCAACTCAAAAAAAAAAAAAAGCAGAATCATTTATGTTGTGATGAGCATTATTATTTCCTTTTTTTCTAAACTCCTGAGTACTATTTTATCATATGATACAGGTTGGATTCAGTGACTTATGACTGCAACTCCAATATTATGGGAGTCTTATCTAGGAGAAT
>NW_007190397.1:0-699 GCF_000164805.1 Carlito syrichta
TGGTCTCAGAGTTTTATGTTTGAGCTCACAGGAGCTTAATCTGGTTAGTGCCGAGTAGAAAAGGGGGAGGAAATGGGGTCAATAGCTCCCGAACGCATCCTAGTGGTCTTGGGGTCAATGGCCCTTCCTGATCCCTAATGCTCAGTGGGCCTTCATGGCTGGCTCCCAACACTCTTTCACCCAGGCTGAGCACAGGGGCATGCTCACAGCCACTGAGGTCTCCAACTGCTGGTCTCTGGTAATCCTCCTGCCTCCATCCCTGTGGTGGCTTCAGATGACAGACGTGTGCCACCATGGCCATTTAATCTTTGAATTTATTTTTGGTGGCCAAGACAAGTTCTTGCCCAGTGTCCCAGGCTGGTCTCGATCCTGCAGGCTCAGGCCGTCCACTCACCTCTGCCTCCGAACAACCAGGATGCTGGGCTGAGCCCCTGAGGTTGGCCTGTGTTTGTGGTGATGGTGGTTGGTACTATTATTCTGAGTCGAAGACCCATATGTCTCCCAGGCCAGAGTGCAGTCGCCCATTCTCAGCCACCATGAACTCCACTCAAAGGGCTCAGGTGATCCTCCTGCCTCAGCCTCCCAAGTGGCCATAATGACAGGTGTGTGGCACCATGCTTGGCTCAATTTGTGGTTTCTTGTAGAAATGATGTCTCCCTAATGTTCCCAGACTGGTCTCAAACCCAGGGTACCAGGCCA
>NW_007190398.1:0-756 GCF_000164805.1 Carlito syrichta
TTCCATCATTCAGTTTTAAAGAGTTTGTGCTTGTATTTCACCCATCCATAATCAATGCCATCCCTGAGCAAGGCGATGTAAATTCTCAAGTACAGGTGTAGCTCCCTGCTCATGTGCACCCACAGACTCTGTCTGACAAATGAAAGAGGGGCGGCCATGCAGCGACTGTCAGCTCTCAGTGTGTGTAGACAAGGGGATCAAAGCCTGCGGGGATTTTGCGCCCATCCGTGTTGTCATGCCTGTGGCACCTAACGCCATTAGAGGAGGCTGGGTGTGGCTCAGCGCAGGCAGCAAAGTGACGTTTCCTTTCGCCCAAGCCTTGTGGTCGTCGGACCGCCCTGGCCTCTGGTAGCCTTCCACGCGGTGCCCTGAAAGACTAGCCAAAACTGGGCTAGGCCACTCCCCATGCCTGTGTGAGCCTGCCTATTCCCTCAACTCCAAAGGTCATCATTGCTTCTACCAGCTCCCTATCTCTGACCCAGAACCTTAAAGCCTATACCCTAGTGACAGTCTCCGGGAGTGAGATACCTGCTCCCTGCACTGTCTGTCGTCTTTTTCTTCTTGAAATGACCTCTGTGGATTGCGTGTAAATCTATTCTCCCAACCACCAGGGGATCATTGTAAAACTTTATTTTTTGTCAGGAACAAGAGATTGTTCTTCTTTAACTAGGCGATAAAGAAATTATATTTCAATAGCAGTGTATATTTAATTAGAGTAATCTCACTTGAATTTACTTACCTAATGTATTATTTGTT
>NW_007190399.1:0-750 GCF_000164805.1 Carlito syrichta
CACGCGGTGCCCTGAAAGACTAGCCAAACTGGGCTAGGCCACTCCCCATGCCTGTGTGAGCCTGCCTATTCCCTCAACCCCAAAGGTCATCATTGCTTCTACCAGCTCCCTATCTCTGACCCAGAACCTTAAAGCCTATACCCTAGTGACAGTCTCCGGGAGTGAGATACCTGTTCCCTGCACTGTCTGTCGTCTTTTTCTTCTTGAAATGACCTCTGTGGATTGCGTGTAAATCTATTCTCCCAACCACCAGGGGATCATTGTAAAACTTTATTTTTTGTCAAGAACAAGAGATTGTTCTTCTTTAACTAGGCGATAAAGAAATTATATTTCAATAGCAGTGTATATTTAATTAGAGTAATCTCACTTGAATTTACTTACCTAATGTATTATTTGTTTAACAAGTAGACCATCTTGTTTGCCAAGTACCATGCAGATCTCTGATAAGAACTTCTGTTATGAGGACATTACAGTTAAAAATCAGCCATGTCTGAGGGTTATATTTTAAGTCTTTGAAAATGTGACTATCCTACTCAAACAGAAACTGAGATTTGAGTTGTTCTGCTGTTGGGAGGGCGGGGTCTACACACCAGAGATTGTCTTCTGTAATGCACATGCATGTGCCAAAGTTCCTTTGGAAATTGATATCTTCTGACTGCCAAGTAAGTCAAGTTCACCTTAAAACTTACTCCAGATTGTTTTCAGTGTTATTTTCCCCAAAGTTAGGTCAGTTGTCTATTAGGAGACTTA
>NW_007190400.1:0-777 GCF_000164805.1 Carlito syrichta
CTATCTCTGACCAGAACCTTAAAGCCTATACCCTAGTGACAGTCTCCGGGAGTGAGATACCTGCTCCCTGCACTGTCTGTCATCTTTTTCTTCTTGAAATGACCTCTGGATTGCGTGTAAATCTATTCTCCCAACCACCAGGGGATCATTGTAAAACTTTATTTTTTGTCAGGAACAAGAGATTGTTCTTCTTTAACTAGGCGATAAGGAAATTATATTTCAATAGCAGTGTATATTTAATTAGAGTAATCTCACTTGAATTTACTTACCTAATGTATTATTTGTTTAACAAGTAGACCATCTTGTTTGCCAAGTACCATGCAGATCTCTGATAAGAACTTCTGTTATGAGGACATTACAGTTAAAAATCAGCCATGTCTGAGGGTTATATTTTAAGTCTTTGAAAATGTGGCTATCCTACTCAAACAGAAACTGAGATTTGAGTTGTTCTGCTGTTGGGAGGGTGGGGTCTACACACCAGAGATTGTCTTCTGTAATGCACATGCATGTGCCAAAGTTCCTTTGGAAATTGATATCTTCTGACTGCCAAGTAAGTCAAGTTCACCTTAAAACTTACTCCAGATTGTTTTCAGTGTTATTTTCCCCAAAGTTAGGTCAGTTGTCTATTAGGAGACTTACTTGATGATGGGTGTTTACAAGGAGTCGGTACTGCCCTCAGAAGAACTCCAGTCAAGCCTCTGAGTCCCCTGTACCCCTCTGCCCCCTGAGGAATCCATACTAGCAGCAGAAATTTATCAGACTTGGTGAGAATGGAAA
>NW_007190401.1:0-2160 GCF_000164805.1 Carlito syrichta
GGCCGCTCCCGGCTACTGCAGCCTCACCTGCTGGGCTCCAGCGATCCTTCCGCCTCAGCCTTCTAAGTAGCTGGAACTATAGGCGCGCGCTACCACGCCCGGCTGATTTTTTTTTTCTTTTTTACTTTATTGTAGAGATGAGGTCTTGTCACGTTGCCCAGGAGGGTCTCGAACCCACGGGCTCAGGCAATCAACTCACCTCAGCTTCCCCAAAACGCGGGATTACAGGCTGAGCCACTGAGCCCAGCTTTCTCAATGTATTTTTAAAAGTTGTAAGATCTCAGATAACCAGAGAACTTACCATACTAAATTTCAACTTTCTTTTTTTTTTTTTGCGTTGGAGTCTCACTCTGTCGCCCAGACTGGAGTGCAGTGTCCGCTCCCGGCCACCGCAGCCTTGACCTGCTAGGCTCCAGCAATCCTTCCGCCTCAGTCTTCCAAGTAGCCGGTATTACAGGCATGCGCTACCATGTCCGGCTGATTTTTTGATTTATTGTAGAGATGAGGTCTCGCTGCCCAGGTGGGTCTCGAACCCGCGGGCTCAATCCACTCACCTCAGCCTCCCAAAGGCGTGGGATTACAGGCTGAGCCACCGAGCCCGGCTAACTACTTTTTTAACATTTTTTTTTTTTAATTTCAACACTGTGGGGTGCAATTCAGAGTTAGGTACACAAATATTTATTGTGCAGGTACCCTTATTGATAAGGTGTCCCACACTTCCCCATTTCTACTACTTTAAATCCCACCTCCCTGCCCCACTACCTTCCCCAGTTTCCTGCTACTCTCAATCATTTTCTTATAGTATTAAAGTAGTTGTCCAAGGTCCACTGATGAGTGAGCACATTTGAAGAACATCTTCCCATTCCTATGCCTCTCCACCAGCTGCTGGCAATCACCATTCTGTCCTTTTCTTCTATAATTTTAGCTTTTTCTTTCATTTTTTACTTAGTATGATGTCCTGCAGGTTCACCCACGTAATCACACATAAGAAAATATTTTCTTTTTAAAATCTATGCTAAACAGTTTTCCACTGTGTGTGTGCGCGCACGCACGCGCTCCCGTGCATACATGTGTTGCATGTTCTTTATTGGTTCATTCATTGGTGGACACTTAGATTATTTCCAAGTCTTTACTATTGAAAATAAAGCTGCAATGAGTGTACGAGTGCTGATATTGCTTTTAGATACTGATTTTATTTTATTTTTTGAATATATATATATATATACCCTAATGTGGGATTTCTGGATCAAATAATAGCTTTATTTTTAATTTTTTGAGAAGCCATTTTACTGTTTTCCTTTTGCATTCAGAGTTAGCACCCAATATAAAACGAGGAGGATAAAACCCAATGGCATGGGATTGTAAATGACAGGGAGGTGGGATCCCAAATAGTATGTGCAATAAAAAGCAAAATCATTAAATTAATATAATACACCTAATCTACAAAATTTATCAACAGTATGAGTGTAAATTACTAGGATCATTTCCAAGATTTCCATGTGGCAGGGAAAGTGCATGCTTTCCTTACTGTTTGGGGTCAAAAGGTCAGTTGTTCACGACTTTAAGAATACCTCCTTGAAATGCACATGGTAGTGTCTGTCCAGCAAACTCCACATCCCTTTTGTTTTCTTTGTATTTCCCTTTTTAGCTACTAGCGAGCCTCTGGAGAAACAATATATACAATTAAATATGATCCATACTAAACATGTTTGAATTTTAGAGAGAACTGTGATATTTTTAAAAGCTCATCTTCCTACTGCTTATTCATTTATTTAATGCCAATTAATATCCCCTTGATGTGTTATTTTTTCATTCTCAGCTGAGGACGGGCTCAGTAGCGCCGCCTCTCATCCCAGCAGTTTCGGAGGCCAAGGCGACTGGATTGCCTCTGCCTGAGGGGTTGAGAACACCCCAGGCAAATTGGCGTGACCTGCTGTCTACAATAAAATTTAAAAATAGCCAGGGGTGGTAGGGCACCTGTAGTTCTGTGTACCTTGAAGGCTGAGGCAGCAGGATCACCATAGCTCAGCAGGTTGACACGGGGTGACCATGAGAGTGCCACTGCACTGCAGCCTGGGCTACTGAAAAAGACTCCAACTCAAAAAAATAAATTCTCAGCCGGGCTTGGTGGGCTCAGCTTGTAATCCCGCGCCTGTGGGA
>NW_007190401.1:3312-6787 GCF_000164805.1 Carlito syrichta
TTCTCTATTCTAAACAATCTATTTCTTATTAGCAAGGAGCTTTTGATATCACATGAAAATATTAATTTTTTAAAAAATCAGAACTGACATAAAATTAGAAATTCTATGGAAGATCTAATTTTTGTGGTCATTTTAGATTTTTACTTTTTTGGCAGAATATGCTGCTACAGAGAGATGTTTGGCCATGTGACTATAACTTCTATTTTTTTGACTATTTCCATTGATTTTAATAATATACGTACTAATATGAATTTTGAAAGAAATTTCCTCAATGTGAGAAAAATAAGAACATTTAAAATTATCAATCAACTAAGTGAAATTCAGGAAGGCAGTAGAAATAAATTTTGCAGAGCAAAGGTCAGACTGCCAGAATAATTTTTGTCCCCATGAACTTGCAGCGTGTTGATCCACTGGGGCAGGTAGAGAACAAGACAGCAAAATTGCTGGAGACAGAAAGTGGGACTGACAATAGGGGATGAAGAAGGACATATTAATAGCCAACCTGATGAAGCCCTTGTGATGTATCAGGCACTGAGCTAAGGGCTCCAGTATGCATTTATGCATTATCTTACTTAAACCCACAATTCTTTGAATTAGGTAGGCTACTTTAGTCCATTTTGTGCTGCTGTAACAGGTAATTTATAATGAACATAAATGTATTAACACATTGTCCTGCAGGCTGGAAAGTCCAAGGTAAAGGGGCCACATCTGTTGAGTGTCTTCTGACAGCATCATCCATGGCAGAAGGTCAAAGAAAAGGCCAAGAGAGAGACAGACAGAGATAAAGATACAGAAATGTATATATGGAGAGAGAGAGAGAGAGAATGAGAATGTACAAGAGGTGTCCAATCATTCTTTAATAAGGAGCCCACTTTGGTGATAATGAAGCCAAGTCAATCCTGTGATGGTGGTGTTAATTCATTTATAAGTGTGATGCCCCCATAATACAAACATCTTTCGTTAGACCTGACCTCCCAACATTGCCTCATTGGGGATCAAGACTCCAATCCATAAGCTTTGGGGAACACATTCAAACCTAGCATAGATATTTTTATTATTTCCATTTTATATATGAGAAAACCAAATCTAAGAAAGATCACATAACTTGCCGAAGGAGACACAGTGAGCAATGTTCAGCTGAGACCCAAACCCAAGCAGTCGTTCCTCCAGTAGCTGTCCTGTCCTTCTAATCACTATTCCATAATAGACTCAAGAGACCTACAGGAGACTCCAGTGGTTCTGTGTTCAGCAATGGCTTCCATAAATAGCAACTTGTGGTGATTATATATAAGATTGTTAGATTTAACTTTAGAAATTTAACTAAGAGAAAATAGAGAAAAGAATTACTATTCAACATGGACCTTTCTTTGTCGTGGGGGTCTTGGAAGGGTCTCTACATTTTAGGTATACTCCTTAAACAATAAGAACACCAAATGCACAAACAGAAAGATTAAGAAATATACATAGCTGAGGCGGAAGGATCACCAGAGCCCAATAGGTCGAGGCTGCAGTGGCCAGCAGCGGCCATTCCACTCCAGTCTGGGTGACAGAGTGAGACTCCAACTCAAAAAAAAAAAACTACATAGAATCATGTATTAATAAGATTTAGATAACAATTGAAGAGAACAAAAACATTATAGAAATACAGTCTGAAGGTGAGTTCTATCGTCTGGCTCTCCTCTGCTGCCACCATGGACTTCACCACTTGTTCCACCACCTACTCCTCCAACTACCGGTCCCTGGGCTCCATCCCGCCACCCAGCCTCTGGCCCCCCCGGCAGCTCGGCCATTGGCTATGCAGGCGCTGGTGGCTCGGGCTCCCGGATCTCTGTGTCCCACTCCACCAGTTTCCAGGGCAGCTGGGGGTCCGGGGGCCTGACCACGGGGATGGCTGGGAGTCTGGGGTGGGATCCAGAGTGAGAAGGAGATCATGCAAGAGCTGAATGACTGCTTGGCCTCCTACCTGGAGAGGGTTAGGAGTCTGGAGCCCGAGAACTGGAGGCTGGAGAGCAAACTCCGGGAACACCTGGAGAAGAAGGGACCCCAGGTCAGAGACTGGGGACATTACTTCAAGACCATCGAGGACCTGAGGGGTCAGATCTTTGCAAATTCTGTGAACAGTGCCCGCATCGTTCAGATTGACAATGCCCGTCTTGCTGCTGATGACTTTAGAGTCAAGTATGAGACAGCTGGCCATGCGCCAGTCTGTGGAGAGAGACATCCATGGGCTCCACAAGGTCATTGATGACACCAATGTCACCCAGCTGCAACTGGAGACAGAGATCGAGGCCCTCAAGAAAGAGCTGCTCTTCATAAAGAAGAACCATGAGGAGGAAGTAAAAGGCCTACAAGTCCAGCTCTGGGTTGACCTTGGAGGTAGATGCCCCCAATCTCAGGACCTCAGCAAGATCATGGTGGACATCCGATCCCAGTATGACCAGCTGGCTCAGAAGAACCGCAAGGAACTGGGCAAGTACTGGTCCCAGCAGATTGAGGAGAGCACCACTGTTGTCAACACGCAGTCCGCTGAGATTGGAGCTGCCAAGATGACGCTCACAGAGCTGAAACGTACAGTGCAGTCCTTGGAGATTGACCTGGACTCCATGAGAAACGTGAAGGCCAGCTTGGAGAACAGCGTGAGAGAAGTGGAGATCCGCTACACCATGCAGATGGAGCAGCTCAATGGCACCGTGCTGCACCTGGAGTCTGATCTGGCACAGACCCAGACAGAGGGCCAGTGCCAGGCCCAGGAGTACGAGTCCCTGCTGAACATCAAGGTCAAGTCGGAGGCTGAGATAGCCACCTACCAGCACCTACTAGAAGACGGCAAGGACTTCAGTCACAGTGATGGCCTGGACAGCAGCAGCTCCATCCAAACCATCCAAAAGATCACCCACAAGATAGTGGATGGCAAATTGATGTCTGAGACCAATGACACCGAAGTTATGAGGCGTTGAGGTGGCGGGAACAGGGTGTCCTTCGGGGAAGCAGGAAGTCAATAATAAGTTCAGAGGTGAAAGAAAGAAAGAAAGAGAGAGAGAGAGAGAGAGAGAGAGAGAAAGAAATACAGTTTTCCCAATTGTTTTAAAAATAGCCAGAGAAGGTCGTTCACAACCTTAAAAAAATTCTCATCATGAATTTCTTTTTGCTGTACATTTTAAATCTAGCAAATTAAAATTTTTTTAAGCATAAATGATGGTCATTTGTTCAAGAAAGCTATACACGATTGAGTTTAACTCTGCAGGGAAATGGTGACATTTGGATTAATTCAGGCTCATTACTGGGCAGAAATTTTAGGCTGTTGAAAAACTGTATGGCTATCAAATAATTTCTCCATAGTTGATGAATCTTTCAGGTGTTGATATGCAACCAACACTAAAGATCAAGTTTATCATGTACCATGAATAACCCAAGCACTTTAACTTTCTCCTTTTTGCTGACTTCTCCACACAACCGCTCTGCTTCTTTTCAATTA
>NW_007190402.1:0-809 GCF_000164805.1 Carlito syrichta
CATGCTTTCCTTACTGTTTGGGGACAAAAGGTCAGTTGTTCACGACTTTAAGAATACCTCCTTGAAATGCACATGGTAGTGTCTGTCCAGCAAACTCCACATCCCTTTTGTTTTCTTTGTATTTCCCTTTTTAGCTACTAGCGAGCCTCTGGAGAAACAATATATACAATTAAATATGATCCATACTAAACATGTTTGAATTTTAGAGAGAACTGTGATATTTTTAAAAGCTCATCTTCCTACTGCTTATTCATTTATTTAATGCCAATTAATATCCCCTTGATGTGTTATTTTTTCATTCTCAGCTGAGGACGGGCTCAGTAGCGCCGCCTCTCATCCCAGCAGTTTCGGAGGCCAAGGCGACTGGATTGCCTCTGCCTGAGGGTTTGAGAACACCCCAGGCAAATTGGCGTGACCTGCTGTCTACAATAAAATTTAAAAATTAGCCAGGGGTGGTAGGGCACCTGTAGTTCTGTGTACCTTGAAGGCTGAGGCAGCAGGATCACCATAGCTCAGCAGGTTGACACGGGGTGACCATGAGAGTGCCACTGCACTGCAGCCTGGGCTACTGAAAAAGACTCCAACTCAAAAAAATAAATTCTCAGCCGGGCTTGGTGGCTCAGTTTGTAATCCCGCGCCTGTGGGAGTCTGAGGTGAGTGGATTGCTGAGCCCGCGGATTCGAGACCCACCTGGGCAGGCGAGACCCTATCTCTAAAATAAATCAAAAAGAATTAACCGGGTGTGGTAGCGGGTACCTGTAATTCCAGCTACTCGGAAGTCTGGGGCGGAAGGATCGCCGTAGCCCAGC
>NW_007190403.1:0-1173 GCF_000164805.1 Carlito syrichta
CAATGGAGAAAGGTCATTTGAAAGGTGCGACCAGGCCCGTTGCATCCTGTGTGAGTCCTGTGCCCAGTGCTGGGAAAATGGCGTCCCCAAGGAAATTCTTCCTCTTCACTGGGGACTTCAAGATGTCAGAGCTTCAAAACTAGAGAATTATTTTGGAAGAAAGGAAACTGTGGACACTGTTGAATTTGTTTGATCTTGCCCTTATGTAAATATGCCCCAGGGATAGGAGGTGGGAGGGTAAGAGACTAACCCAGAGCTTGGGGAGAGAATAAAGAAACTGTCTTTTTCAGTCATAACAAGTTCCTCCCATTTAGAGAACTGCCAAATCATAACACATTTTCCATAAAGTCTTAAAACCAGTTTAAAAATCAACTGGGCTCAAAGACTGGCAGTTCACGGATGCACCTCCTCTGCCACCCACACCCGAGTGCTCTGAAGATCCGATTGCCTCCTGGGGTCCCAAACCTGTTAGTCCCAGCTTGCTGATTGTCCGAGCTTTCCTGCAAGCGAGTCCCAGTCACCTCTTCCTCCAAGCTTCGCATGGTCTCGCCAGCCGCACAGGACACCTGCTTCGGTTCCTGGAGCCCTGGTGCTACGGGTCGCAAGGCAGCCAGCTCTTCTGATCCAGGGCACCAACGTGGGGTGGGGGTGGGCGGCTTTGGAAGGAGGCTCAGTTTCAGCTGTGCTGGGTCCCTGGGTCTGGCTGTGAATGGCTCCTTGGCTCCTCTCTGGCACAAGGACAACCGGGCTGTGGCTGGGTGCAGTTGGCTCCAGGTAGAGGCAGCCTTCTGAGAAGTGGCTGGGTTGCCTGAACTGCCCCTGTGAGGAGGGGCGGGGTTGGAGTGTCTTGGGTTGGGATCTTTTCCAGCTGAGTGACTCAGGCCACATATCTGGACCTTCAGGGTTTGATGACCCGGCAGGTGGAGCCTTGCAGCCTCTGCTCTGGAGCCAGGAGCCCTACAGGACCCGGGTCATCACTTTTCTTTGACCTAAACCCTTGGGCTGCTGGAGGGGTCACCCTGGATGCCAGGGAGGCTTATTTGGAGAGTTCCCTGATGTTTTAGAGAGAAATTATGACCTCTTTTAAGGGTCCCTAAGCAGAGCCCTCCTCCTCGCTAGGACATACGGGACCACGGAGCCCTGGCTCACCAACCCTCGATGGGAGGGAACAAA
>NW_007190404.1:0-841 GCF_000164805.1 Carlito syrichta
CCCCCCTACCCGTCGAGGGAACGTGAGTCAGGCCGCTCTTGGACATGGACCCTTAACCGTGAGTTCACAGACTCTTCTTTTCTTGTATTTTCTAACCTGTGTTGTGGCTTTTGCTGGAAGTGCAACTGCTGGATTATGCATGAGAGTATCCCGTTTTCTGAGAAGTGTGTGTGGAAGGACTGCCCTATTCCCACGGAATGTATGTGGCCATAAATGTGTCCACTGATTCCTCAGTGTTCGTTCTGTTCCATGGATCAATCGTTAGGGTTTTATACCATTGCCTCTGTGTTTGGTTTACTGGACTTTGGTGAAAGCAGAAAGTGTGAAACCCTACACTTTGCCCATTTTGAAGAGAGTTTGGGCTATTGCCGGTCTCATGCAATTCTTCTGAAAGACTAGACATTTGGGTTTTGGTCGAGATTTCTTTGTGTTTTTAATGCGTTGTGTAGTAGTGGCATCTTCCCACGTCATGGTTTTTATTTATTGAACCGAGCATTTCCTTTCCATTGGCTTATGTCCTCTGCAATGTCTATCAGCATGAGTGTGTACTGTTTAGTGTACTGTTCTATTGTCCGCTTAACTTTGTTTTTGTACTATTTTGTGGTTTTGGCTGCTACGGTAATTGAATTGTTTCCTTAGTGGTTTCTTCAGGTGGACTTTGAAAGTGTAGAGAGACACCAGGTGTTTGTATGTTGAATTTGTGTCCCGCAACAATGCTGAATTTTGAGTTCTGAAGGGTGAGTGTGTGTGTGTGAGTGTGTGTGTATGTGTGTGTGTGTCTGGTGAACTTGTTGGAGCTGTCTATACGTAGCGTCGTGTCTATGAGAACTGAGTTAACTTT
>NW_007190406.1:0-787 GCF_000164805.1 Carlito syrichta
CCTACTAATTTTTGACAAAGTCTCCACTGACAACCACTGGGAAGAAGAGAACTTATTTAGTAAATGGTACTATGAAAACTGTCTGACCACATGCAGAAGATTGAAATAGGACCTCTACCTATCATCATATACAAAAATCAACTCCAAATGGATCAATGACCTAAAAATATATCTTAAAGTATGAAAATCTTAGAAAGCACAGGAGACACTTTACAAAAGTTGGAATAGGCAATGTATTCCTAATGAAGGCCTCAAAAGCCCATGCCGTAAGAGATAAGATGGACAAGTGGGACCTCATCAAACTAAAAATCTTCTGCAAAGCAAAAGAAACCATCAAGAGTGTGGGGAGACAGTCCACAGAATGGGCAAAACTATTTACCAGCTGTATTCCTGGCAAAGGCCTAACATCCAGGATCTACAAGGAACTGAAACATGCCAAAAGGAAAATAACAAACAGCCCTACTTAAAAATGGGCAAGATATGAATAGACATTTCTCAAGAGAAGGCATATGAGCAGATAACAGATACATGAAAAAAATGATCAGCCTCACTAATCATCAAGGAGACACAAATCAAAACCACACTGAGATACCACCTAACTCCACTCGGGATGGTCATCATTAATAACTCAAAAAACAACAGATGCTGGAGAGGATGTGAAGAAAAGGGAATGCTTCTACACTGTTGGTAGATGTGTAAATTAGTACAACTTCTGTGGAAAACAGTGTGACTATTTCTAAAGATCTAAAAAATGAGCTTCCATACAACCCAGAAATCTCCCTTCTGG
>NW_007190407.1:0-722 GCF_000164805.1 Carlito syrichta
GATAAACATAAGTAGCTAGCTATTTAAGTCAGCTTCATTAGACAGCTGTCTAGCTAGTGATGTCTGCTAGTTAAATCAGCTATCTACTTATGTCAGCTAGTTGAGTCAGCTGGCTAGCAAGCTGGCTAGCTGGTTAAGTCAGCTATTTAATGCAAGTGGCTAGCCAACTGACTAGCTAGGTAGCTCGCTACTTATATCAGCTGACTAGTCAGCTGGCTAATTTATGTCAGGTAGTTAAGTCAGCTGGCTAGACAATTGACTAGGTAGGTAGCTGGGTAATTAAGTCAGCTGGCTAGTCAGCTGTCTAGCTATTTAATTCAGTGAGTTACATGAGCTGGTTAGCCAGCTGGCCATCTAGGTGGCTAGCTTGTTAAGCCAGCTGGATAGATGGATGGCTATCTATTTAATTCAACAAGTTAAGTAAGCTTGCTAGTTGGCAGGCTAGCTAGGTGGCTGACAAGTTAAGCTGGCTTGTTCGCAGGCTGGTCAGGTAGGTAGCCTGCTAGTTAAGCCAGTTGGCTAACCAGCTGACTAGTAGGTTGGCTGTCTAGTTAATCCAGATGGCTATCTGACTGTCCAATCACCCGGATGACTATTTAAGCTGGCTATCTAGCCACCTGGTCAGCCCACTAGCTAGGTAACCGGCTGCCTAGCCAGCTAGCCAGCCAGGTAGCTGGCTGGTTAAGCCAGCTGGCTACCCTTTTAGAGAACCAGTTAACTAA
>NW_007190408.1:0-839 GCF_000164805.1 Carlito syrichta
TTATATTGGATCCAGCTCAATTTTAGAATGTGTGAAAAAGAGAAAATAATATAAACAATTTATGACATTCCTATTATGTTTTGGCAACACACATGGTACTCTATATACTTTAGCTCACAGAATCCCAATGTGTTAGTCATGGTCATGCCCACTTACAAAGAAGAAAATTGAAATTTATAAAGGAAAATTACTTTCTCAAGCACAGCTACTAAGTAGTAGAGTTTAATTCCAGTCTGTCTGATACACAAAGTCACTTTCTGCAATGCTTTAATTATGTCTCTTGGGAAAGAAAAGCTGGTGGTGAAAGCTAGTTGAAGAACCAGGGCGCAAGTCTCAGACCAAGAGGCTGGTGATGTAACTTAAATGACAGAAGAGCCTTGAGGACCAAGGTTCCCCTCTGGACTTAGAGAAGATGATTCAGAAGCAGACCCTGGATGCGCTGGGGCTTGACCTGATAGATGCTTCTGGAAACTGACCTTGCCCTCACTTTCTTATACTGTGTTGATATTTTCACAAATATAAGTTAAAGTATTTAATCTTTTGAATTAGTTACTTATTATCACAGACTTTCATAGCAAATTATAGACTGTTCCTAAAATAGCCTATTATTAGAAATAAGATTTTATATAAATCTATGTGTGTGTGTCTGTGTATGTGTGTGTGTGTGTGTGTGTGATCTGCTTTAGCAACACATCATTTCTTCCTCTGAATTTCTGAAAAGAGAGGTTGGGTAGAGCAAAAAGACTCAAGAAATCAGTTAAAAGCGACAGTATCGAAGTCCTTCAAGGATGGTGGTAAACTGCATTCAAGTTTTCTTATGCTGTTAAGAGGCCATGCCC
>NW_007190409.1:0-755 GCF_000164805.1 Carlito syrichta
GCATGTGGTCAGCCAGTTTTCCAACACCATTTACTGAATAGGTTTTCCTTTCCCCAGTGGTAGGTGGTGCACTGAAATAAACCAATTAAAAGTCCACAACAAACGTCAAAATTGTAGACATAAGGAGCAAAGCACAAAATTGTAACATGAGAAAATAGCTACATTAAATTATCAAAAATTACATAGAATTTTAGTCTTCTTTACTGGTGCTTTATTTAAACTTACATCTAAAGACACATCTTTGGTTCATGCAACTTTCATTACAAGTCAGGGAGTTGTCAGAACATTTATTAAATTTAAAATTCGTGAAGTGTTTTATATTAAAAAAAATTTCAGATCAAGCGTGGTGGCTCATGCCTGCATTCCTAGCACTTTAGGAGGCCGAGGCAAGTGGTTTTCTTGAGCACAGGAGTTTGAGACCAGTTTGGGCAATACAGCGAGACCTCATGTTTAAAAAAAAAAAAAAAATCAAAAAATTAGCCGGCCATGATATAGGAGGCTGAGATGGAAGAATCGCCTGAACCCAGGAGTTTGAGACAACCATGAGCCCTGATCATCATGATGGTGCCACTACACTCCAGTCTGGTCAATAGAGTGAGACCTCTACTAAAAAAAAAAAAAAAAAAATCAAGCAGGTGGCAATGCTTGCAATTTTCAAAGTGCTAGGGCTACTTTTCTGAGAAAAGTCATTCAAAACTGTGAGGCCCTTGTGATCACTTTTTCTCACATCAAATCTTTCATGTGTCCCTCCCTTG
>NW_007190410.1:0-685 GCF_000164805.1 Carlito syrichta
TCTTCTTTACTGGTGCTTTATTTAAACTTACATCTAAAGACACATCTTTGGTTCATGCAACTTTCATTACAAGTCAGGGAGTTGTCAGAACATTTATTAAATTTAAAATCCGTGAAGTGTTTTATATTAAAAAAAATTTCAGATCAAGCGTGGTGGCTCATGCCTGCATTCCTAGCACTTTAGGAGGCCGAGGCAAGTGGTTTTCTTGAGCACAGGAGTTTGAGACCAGTCTGGGCAATACAGCGAGACCTCATGTCTAAAAAAAAAAAATCAAAAAATTAGCCGGCCATGATATAGGAGGCTGAGATGGAAGAATCGCCTGAACCCAGGAGTTTGAGACAACCATGAGCCCTGATCGTCATGATGGTGCCACTACACTCCAGTCTGGTCAATAGAGTGAGACCTCTACTCAAAAAAAAAAAAAAATCAAGCAGGTGGCAATGCTTGCAATTTTCAAAGTGCTAGGGCTACTTTTCTGAGAAAAGTCATTCAAAACTGTGAGGCCCTTGTGATCACTTTTTCTCACATCAAATCTTTCATGTGTCCCTCCCTTGAAAGGCTTTTCTCTCTTCCACAGAACAAATACCGATCTCAGGTTCCAGAGTACTCTACTCTCTTCAAGGAAGCATTCTAAGAGTTGGTGATTCCTCTTCACAAAGCTGCACAGGTTCTGTAGCCCCTTGGT
>NW_007190411.1:0-900 GCF_000164805.1 Carlito syrichta
GCGAGACCTCATGTCTAAAAAAAAAAAAATCAAAAAATTAGCCGGCCATGATATAGGAGGCTGAGATGGAAGAATCGCCTGAACCCAGGAGTTTGAGACAACCATGAGCCCTGATCATCATGATGGTGCCACTACACTCCAGTCTGGTCAATAGAGTGAGACCTCTACTCAAAAAAAAAAAAAAAATATCAAGCAGGTGGCAATGCTTGCAATTTTCAAAGTGCTAGGGCTACTTTTCTGAGAAAAGTCATTCAAAACTGTGAGGCCCTTGTGATCACTTTTTCTCACATCAAATCTTTCATGTGTCCCTCCCTTGAAAGGTTTTTCTCTCTTCCACAGAATAAATACCGATCTCAGGTTCCAGAGTACTCTACTCTCTTCAAGGAAGCATTCTAAGAGTTGGTGATTCCTCTTCACATACCTGCACAGGTTCTGTAGCCCCTTGGTGGCCCTTATCTCTGGGTCACCCCAGCGAAGTCACAAGAGTGATTTTTCTCAGCAGAAGAGACACTCTGGGTGACTGACTGACTGAAAGGATGAAAATCTGTCATATTAGTTGCTGATTAGACTGGACAGCTCATTAAGGATCATCATGCCAGTATCTTTCACCGGCCCTGATGGCCCCTTTCAGAGGAAGGTATCGGTTAACCATCTATAAAACAAGTTCTACTATCCTGGTCCTAGGAAATTGATTGAACCAGGAACTGAGACCCCAAGAGTGTCTTTCTGAGTCAAACTGTGATCAGATTCCCCTGCTCTGAGGCTCAAAAGTAAGAGAATAGATGACCCAAGAGAGCGAGAATATAAGACTGAGTTGACTGTCACAAAAAAGAAGCAGAGACCACTTTCAGGGCTGCCTCAGAGCCCAAAGTATCTAACCTTGCAACTAATGATCACTTC
>NW_007190412.1:0-831 GCF_000164805.1 Carlito syrichta
GATCACTTTTTTCTCACATCAAATCTTTCATGTGTCCCTCCCTTGAAAGGCTTTTCTCTCTTCCACAGAATAAATACCGATCTCAGGTTCCAGAGTACTCTACTCTCTTCAAGGAAGCATTCTAAGAGTTGGTGATTCCTCTTCACATAGCTGCACAGGTTCTGTAGCCCCTTGGTGGCCCTTATCTCTGGGTCACCCCAGCGAAATCACAAGAGTGATTTTTCTCAGCAGAAAAGACACTCTGGGTGGCTGACTGACTGAAAGGATGAAAATCTGTCATATTAGTTGCTGATTAGACTGGACAGCTCATTAAGGATCATCATGCCAGTATCTTTCACCGGCCCTGATGGCCCCTTTCAGAGGAAGGTATCGGTTAACCATCTATAAAACAAGTTCTACTATCCTGGTCCTAGGAAATTGATTGAACCAGGAACTGAGACCCCAAGAGTGTCTTTCTGAGTCAAACTGTGATCAGATTCTCCTGCTCTGAGGCTCAAAAGTAAGAGAATAGATGACCCAAGAGAGTGAGAATATAAGACTGAGTTGACTGTCACAAAAAAGAAGCAAGAGACCACTTTCCAGGGCTGTCTCAGAGCCCAAAGTATCTAACCTTGCAACTAATGATCACTTCTCCCTTTCTCTAAAGCTCAGGGTAGAGTGTTTTTTCAAAGCAAGTCAGAGAAAGCCTAGCACACAGTTGGTTTATCTGATACGGATGCAGTAAATAAACGTTTCGATTATGCAACTCTCAAGGTCAGGGTCACTCTTTCTACAGGGAACGTGGAGTCTGCTCTTTTGAGTTGATTTCTCGCTCTCTGTCATGCCACTTTG
>NW_007190413.1:0-744 GCF_000164805.1 Carlito syrichta
TTTATCTGTGCACAATGTTTTTTAACATTTGACATTGGAGAGTCTTGTTAAAAGATGAAAATAAATTTTTCTTCTTAAAATCCAGTAGACTTCTTTTATATTAAAAAGATAATCATAGAATGCATTTTTAATTTTTTTCTAAAAATGATATTTTTATCATTTTTTTCTAACACCCCATGGAAGTTGCTCAACAGGTTCAGAAGGTACTGTTCTATCACCAAACTCTCCAAAAAATTACACTGTGGAACATAATTGTGTTTATTCTATAGCAGTTCCCAATTGCTTGGTAAGTAAGAGTCATATTCTCAGGTATTATTCATTCCAGAGATGCTTTATTTTTTACCACATGCTATTTGACATATTTTTATTTAAAAAAAGGACATTTTGTTCAATTCTTTTTAGTTGGTAGCTTTGTAGTAATAAAATTTTGAGGCCAGCCGGGCTTGGTGGCTCAGTCTGTAATCCCATGCCTTTGGGAGGCTGAGGTGAGTGGATTGCCTGAGCCCACAGGCCCGAGACCCGCCTGGGCAGGTGAGACCTCATCACTACAATAAATCAAAAATATTAGCCAGGTGTGGTAGTGCACGCCTGTAGTTCTAGCTATGTGGAAGGCTGAGGCAGAAAGTTCGCCGGAGACCAGGAGGTCGAGGATGCAGTGACTGGGAGTGGCCACTGCACTCCAATCTGGGCGACAGTGAGACTCCAACTCAAATAAAAAAAAAATTGAGGCCATTTTACTCAATC
>NW_007190414.1:0-861 GCF_000164805.1 Carlito syrichta
TTCCAATATGGGTCATATGGAAGGTCAATTTCTAGTTCCTTCAGAAATTGCCACACTGTGTCCAAAGAGGTTGTTTTAGTCTGCATTCCCACCAGCAGTGTAGAAGTGTTGCTTTTTCTCCACATTCTTGTCAGCATCTGTTGTTGTTTGCTTTATTAAAGATGGCCATTCTTACAGAGATTAGGTGGTATCTCAATGTGGTTTTGATTTACATTTCTCTAACGATGAGTGAGGCTGAGCACTTTTTCATGTGTCTGTTGGTCACCCCCATATCTTCTATGAGAAGTGTCTATTCATGTATTTTGCCCACTTTTTAAAGGGGCTGTTTGTTTTTTTTTCCTTTCTGCGTATTTGAATTCCTTGTAGATCCTAGATGTTAGGCCTTTGTCAGATATATATTTGACAAATATTTTTTCCAATTCTGTGGGCTGTTTCCCTGCTTTCTTGATGGCTTCTTTGGCTTTGCAGAGGCTTGTCAGTTTAATGAGGCCCACTTGTCTATCTTATCTCTTATGGCCTGGGCACTTTGGGTTTTGGTCAGGAATCTGTTGCCAGTTCCAACTTCCATAAGACTGATTCCTGCATTTTCTTGCATTCTTACAGTTTAAGGATTTACATTTAAGTCTTTGATCCATTTAGAGTAAATTTTTGTGTGTAGCGATAGGTAGGGGTCCTGTTTTAATCTTCTGCATGTGTTTAGTCAGTTTTCCCAACACCATTTACTGAATAGGTTCTCCTCTCCCCAGTGGTTGATATTGGAGGCTTTGTTGCAAATGAGTTGGTTGAGGAATTAAGGCTTGCTTCCTCCAGAATCTTTATCCTGTTCCATTGGTCTATGTGCCTGTTCTTGTACCAATACCA
>NW_007190415.1:0-773 GCF_000164805.1 Carlito syrichta
GTTTGTTTTTTTTCCTTTCTGCGTATTTGAATTCCTTGTAGATCCTAGATGTTAGGCCTTTGTCAGATATATATTTGACAAATATTTTTTCCAATTCTGTGGGCTGTTTCCCTGCTTTCTTGATGGCTTCTTTGGCTCTGCAGAGGCTTGTCAGTTTAATGAGGCCCACTTGTCTATCTTATCTCTTATGGCCTGGGCACTTTGGGTTTTGGTCAGGAATCTGTTGCCAGTTCCAACTTCCATAAGACTGATTCCTGCATTTTCTTGCATTCTTACAGTTTAAGGATTTACATTTAAGTCTTTGATCCATTTAGAGTAAATTTTTGTGTGTAGCGATAGGTAGGGGTCCTGTTTTAATCTTCTGCATGTGTTTAGTCAGTTTTCCCAACACCATTTACTGAATAGGTTCTCCTCTCCCCAGTGGTTGATATTGGAGGCTTTGTTGCAAATGAGTTGGTTGAGGAATTAAGGCTTTGCTTCCTCCAGAATCTTTATCCTGTTCCATTGGTCTATGTGCCTGTTCTTGTACCAATACCAGGCAGTTTTGATTACTGTAGCCTTATAGTGAAGTTTGAAGTCCGGAAGTGTGATAACCCTGCTTTGTTTCTTTTACTAAGGATTGTTTTGGCTATTTGTGGTCGTTTATGTTTTTATATAAATTTCTGTATTGTCATTTTCAGGTCTGAGAAGAATGACGTTGGTAACTTAATGGGTATTTCATTGAATCTGTAGATTGCCTTCGGTAGGATGGACATCTTAAAAATGTTGATTCT
>NW_007190416.1:0-841 GCF_000164805.1 Carlito syrichta
CAGGTTTCATAACCTTGGTGTATCAGTGTCTCACAGCCATGTTTGTGTCGGCCTGTGGCTGTGTCTTGCTGAGTGAGGGGTGTTCATTATTATCAAACACTTTGGTGTGCCATCGTGAAATTGTCAGAGCTCGAATGAGAGTGACAAACAAACATTTAGTTTCTTGCTAAACTTGGCAGGAGTGGAAGTGAAATCAGTGCCATGTTAGTTCAATTTCATGGGGATAATGCCATGAAAAATGGCAGTGTACACATGGATTAAAATCTTTTCTCAAGGGACAGCAAGCATCACTGATGAAGAGAGGGCAGGATGGCCAGCAACAAGCTGAACTTGTGAAAATATCACAGAAGTGGGTTGAACTGTGCATCAAAATCGCCGGCTGACTGTGAGAAGCATAGCAGACTAAATAAACATCGATAGAGAAAGAGTCAGAAAGATCTTGGCATGAGAAAGGTGTGTGCAAATATGGTCCTGAAGGAGCTCTTGCATCACGACAGTGCACCAGCCCGCATAACACAATGAGGGAGTTTTTAGCCAGTAAACAAATAACTGTATCGAAACACCCTCCCTACTCAGCTGACCTTGTCCCCAGTGACTTTTTTATTTACCCAAAGATAGAGGAAATTTTGAAAGAAAGATATTTTGATGGCATTCAGGACATCAAGGGGAATACGATGACAACTCTGATGACATTCCAGAAACAGTTCCAAAATTGCTCTGCTGGGTGTACTAGGCACTGGCATCAGTGCATAGCTTCCCAAGGGGAGCGCTTTAAAGGTGACCGTAGTGATATTCAGCCATGAGGTATGGACTGCTTTTTTCTAGGATGAGTTTTTGAGCT
>NW_007190417.1:0-915 GCF_000164805.1 Carlito syrichta
GATGACAGTAATGCTTCCTTCAAAGAGAGGAACCTGTCAGGTGTACTCAACTAGATGCCAATGCTCCCAGCCCTCTCTATCCTGCACACCCTACCCCAATGGAGGACCAGGACTGGACACTTGACCCTTGACACTTGACCTTGACACTTGACTGATCATCCTCACTCCTGGGAACTCGGAATTATAATGAACAAATGTCAAGTTTGTTAGCTTTGTGAAGCCAAGCTAGAAAGCCAGTGTGGAGAGGTTGCCATTTTAAAGCAGCCAAGTGGGCAAACCCTTTGGGTATCCTCCCATTGTGGGAGCTCTTCTGTCCTCTCAATGAATCCTGCTTTCAAACTAAAAATAAAATAAAATAAAAGGCAGCCAAGTGCAAGGTGATGAATGACTTGAGAAGCAGTTGGCAGAGAGGGGGGATTGAAGCTGGCTTGTGTTACAGAGGAGATACCAATAGGTCCCCAGGAGACATGGAGGGAGATACGAGAAAAAGCTGTGTAGTGACTTTCTAATTCTTGAAAGTCCTCAATTCTTCCTGAAGCCAGAGCCCTTAGAATACATGACAACTTGCCTAGACTAACATGAGTTTACTTCTGGTCCTCACAACACAATGTTCATGGCACCAGTCGATTTCTTAGAACAAAAACTGGGTGCACCAAGTAGCCATCTGTGAGCATAAAGCCTCTGAGCCTTAGTCATAGATGGCACTGAATTCTGAGATCACTTTGTATTGGTCATTTATTTCCTTCCATTTAAATGATCACCCTATAGCAGGACTGCCATGTATACACAGTGATTCATTGAGCTACTTTGTCCATGGTGGTGAATATGTCAGAATATCTTCCCGCAGCAGGCCAGAGAATCAGTGATGTCAATATCATGATAATGCCATGTGAAAAGTCTATAACAGGGCATAGG
>NW_007190418.1:0-813 GCF_000164805.1 Carlito syrichta
AGTTGGCAGAGAGGGGGGATTGAAGCTGGCTTGTGTTACAGAGGAGATACCAATAGGTCCCCAGGAGACATGGAGGGAGATACGAGAAAAAGCTGTGTAGTGACTTTCTAATTCTTGAAAGTCCTCAATTCTTCCTGAAGCCAGAGCCCTTAGAATACATGACAACTTGCCTAGACTAACATGAGTTTACTTCTGGTCCTCACAACACAATGTTCATGGCACCAGTCGATTTCTTAGAACAAAAACTGGGTGCACCAAGTAGCCATCTGTGAGCATAAAGCCTCTGAGCCTTAGTCATAGATGGCACTGAATTCTGAGATCACTTTGTATTGGTCATTTATTTCCTTCCATTTAAATGATCACCCTATAGCAGGACTGCCATGTATACACAGTGATTCATTGAGCTACTTTATCCCTGGTGGTGAATATGTCAGAATATCTTCCCACAGCAGGCCAGAGAATCAGTGATGTCAATGATCATGATAATGCCATGTGAAAAGTCTATAACAGGGCATAGGCTGGTGTTCTAGATTTCCAGAGATACCACCTTATTTCATTTTCACTGACTTTGACAACAGCAACAAGAATCAAGACTTTGCAAAAACAATCACATGAGACAGGTAAACATGAGCTTAATTTGGGTAATTTGCACTGGAAGCCTGCGGGGATAAAGTCTTGTTCACTTGGCACATCATTGGCATTTTATAAATGTGAATCTCTTCCCAAGGGTTCTGCCAGCATTTGCGACCTCTCACCACCATTTTACAATTTAAAAATCAGGCAAGAGAGATAGGGGAATTTGTCGTCTGCCTG
>NW_007190419.1:0-647 GCF_000164805.1 Carlito syrichta
TTTTTTGTGGCTATTGTGAATCCGAATTGTGTTTTTTATTTGGGTTTCTGTTTGTTTATTATTGGTGTAGAGAAATGCGATTGTCTTTTGTACATTTATTTTGTATCCTGAGACTTTGCCAAAGGCCTTTATCAATGTAAGGAGGCTTTTGACAGATTCTCTTGGGTTTTCAAGGTACACAATCATATCATCTGCAAAGAGAGATAACTTGACTTCCTATTTTCCTATTTGGATACCCCTGATTGCCACCTCTTCTCTGGTTGCTCGAGCCAGGACTTCCAATACTATCTTGAACAGGAGGGGTGAGAGTGGGCTTTCTTGTCTAGTTCCAGTTTTCAGGGGAATTGGTTCCAATTTTTGTCCATTTAGGAGTATGCTGGCTGTGGGTTTCTCATAGATGGCTTTTACTATTTTGAAGTTTGTTCCTCGTATGCCTAGATGTTCAAGGTTTTTATCAAGAAGGGGTGCTGGATTTTATCAAAAGCTTTTTCTGCATCTAATGATATGATCATGTGGTTTTTGTTTTGACATCTGTTGATGAATTTAATTACATTTATGGTTTTATGAATGTTGAACCAGCCTTGTATCCCCAGGAATGAAGCCTACTTGGTCATGGTGGATGATTTTTGATATGTATTGCTGAATCC